>NC_057796.1:336126933-336134953 GCF_018294505.1 Triticum aestivum | reverse complement strand
ATGAACAGGACCCCCGTTTCGACCGTAGGAGGTCCATTTCGTCCGTTTTGCGGTACGCCACACCCCTCCCGATCAACAGGACCCCCATTTCGACCGTAGGAGGTCCGTTTCGTCCATTTTGCGGTACGCCACACCCCTCCCGATCAACAGGACCCCCGTTTCGACCATAGGAGGTCTGTTTCCTCCGTTTTGCGGTACGCCACACCCCTCCCGATCAACAGGACCCCGTTCCGAACGTAGGAGGTCCGTTTCCTCCGTTGTGCGGTACGCCAGGCCTCGTTTCCATCGCCTGTTCCGTCCAAGCCCTCCCGATGAACACGACCATGCATTCCGTTCCGACCCAGCCGGTTGGCTCCCACGCGTTCCATTGCCTCCCGATGAACACGACACATTCCGTTGCCTCCCCATGAACACGATGCATTCCGTTGCCTCCCCATGAACACGACGACGACGCTGTTTCTCTGTTCCGACCCAGCCATGTACACGAGCCCTGGCCGTACGTATGCGCGAGTAGGCGTTCGAGACCCCGCCCGTATGTACACATACGTGGCCGTATTTTCTTTCTTGCACCCTGGCCGCTGTACGTACGTGTGCATGCTACGTGCGCGCCTCCACTACGACACGTACGCGCCTCTACTACGTAACGTGCGCGCCTCTACGTCCACCAGTACATATGTACGTACACGTTCGCGACCAGAATGACAACGCTACGTACGCTTCGACCAGGTGGGTCCTGACTGTCAGGCACTTCCTTGCCTGCGAAGATGTAGCTGGTGGGTCCCAGTAGTCAGGGGCGAATCGTTTTTTTTTGCCCGGACGCACTTCCTTGCATGCAAAGATGTAGCTGGTGGGTCCCAGCTGTCAGGGGGAAATGTTTTTTTCGCGAAATACAGTGGCCCGTCCGGTGGGTCCCAGCTGTCAGCTGGAGGAATCATTATTTTCCGCGTAATAAGGAGGCACTTCCTTGCTGCGGCCGTGGACCCAGCTGTTAGCCTCTCCACGTACAGTCCACGTCCGATGGAAGTCGTCCCTTGACCACGTTGACCACGCCGCGCCGAGAGCACCAGGGCGGTGGACGACGGCGAGGCCTAGGAAGGGGACGACGGGGAGCCGGGGAAGACGCGGCAGTGGAAGCCTGCGTGGAGAGGAGTACGAGGGTTCACTGGTTCGGCTGCGGTGTGAGGCTGTCGTCGCCGCGGGGCCTGGCCAGCGGTGGGAATAGTAGGGGGCGGTGAGGCCTCCGCGGCAGCACAGCCGGCCACGGGAGGCAGGAGCATGCGGCACGACTGGCGCTGCTTTGGGCGGCTGGAACAAGAAGACCAGAGGTTGAAGAAGCACTACAGCCGTTGGATGGACATCGTATGGTCACTGGAGCTAGAATCATTCATATTGACTAAAGTTGACAAAGGCCCCCGTCCCGGTCAACTTAGTAGGCCCACAAGTCAGCCTCCCACCATGGTGGGTCCTAGCTAGCAGGGGGGTATTCATTTTTTTGTGCGTAATAAGGAGGCACTTCCTTGCATGCGAAGATATAGTTGGTGGGTTCGAGCTGTCAGCGGCGGTAAAGTTTTTTTCGCAAAATATAGAGGCCCTTTCGGTGGGTCCCTGATGTCAGGTGGAGGAATCATTATTTTGCGCGTAATAAGGAGGCATTTCCTTGCGTGCGGCCGTGGACCCAGCTGTCGGCCTCTCCACGTACAGTCCACTTCAGATGCATGTCGGTCGTTGACCACGTTGACCAGGCCGCGCTGAGAGCACTAGGGCGGTGGACGACGGCGAGGCCTAGGAAGGGAATGACACGGAGGCAGGGAAGACTCGGCAGTTGTTTCCCACGCGGAGGGGAGTACGACTGTACGAGGGTTTACTGGTTCGTTTGCCGTCGCCGGAGAATAACAGCAGGTGTGGGTGAGTAGAGGGATGGCTAGGCCAGCGATGGGAGTACGGTGGGGCGGTGAGGCCTGCGCGGCATTAGAGCCGGCCGCGGGGAGGAGGGAGCAGGCAGTCCCACCAGCGCTTGTTTGAGCAGCTGGAGCAGGAAGAGCAGAGATTGAAGAAGCACGACAGCCGTTGGATGGCCATCCAACAGTCACTGCTTGTGCGTCAACCTTTTTTTAGGAAAGCCTCAAATCTATGGAAAACAGCATACAGCCCATCTGCCATTATTTCTAATAATTTACAGCCCATTTGCTAATTATTAAGGTTTTTTTTGGAACCCATATTCTTTTTGTTAGCATTACAGCCCATATTGTGGCCACGGTTAAAAAATTATACGAAATTTTGCATATTTCGGTGCGGTCCGAACTGTTTTTAATCCCGAAATTTCGACTCACATTCAAACTGATTTTAAAAATAAATGTATATCAATATAAAATCCAACAAATTCTCCACGCATAAAAATTAATGTAATTTAAAATCTCGAAATGAAAAAAAAGATATTTGAAACTAATTGCCGGTTTGATGTGTTTTAAAAATGTACGGCCCACTTCTCATTACTGATGGGCCATTTTCTCGGCCAGCCGAATGAAAGCTCTCCTCGTCTTGAAAGATTTGCAGCCCAACAGGCCTGACAAAGCGACTTACTTGGCAAATCACAAAAAAACTGGGCTGTGGCCGTGGACCCAGCTGTCAGCCTCTCCACGTACAGTACTCTTCCGATGGAAGTCATTCCTTGACCATGTTGACCATGCCGCGCGGAGAGCACCACGGCGGTGGACGACGGCGAGGCCTAGGAAGGGGACGACGCGGAGCCGGGGAAGACGCGGCAGTGGAAGCCCGCGCGGAGAGAAGTACGAGGGTTCACTGGTTCGGCTGCGGTGTGAGGCTGCCATCGCCGCAGGGCCTGGCCAGTGGTGGGAATAGTAGGGGGCGGTGAGGCCTCCGCGGCAGCACAGCCGGCCACAGGAGGCAGGAGCATGCGGCACGACCGGCGCTGCTTTGGGCGGCTGGAGCAAGAAGACCAGAGGTTGAAGAAGCACTACGGCCGTTGGATGGACATCGTACGGTCACTGGAGCTAGAATCATTCATATTGACTAAAGTTGACAAAGGCCCCCGTCCCAGTCAACTTAGTAGGCCCACAAGTCAGCCTCCCACCATGGTGGGTCCCAGCTAGCAGGGGGAGTATTCATTTTTTTTGTGCGTAATAAGGAGGCACTTCCTTGCGTGTGAAGATATAGCTGGTGGGTCCGAGCTGTCAGCGGCGCTAACGTTTTTTTCGCGAAATACTGAGGCCCATTTGGTGGGTCCCTGATGTCAGGTGGAGGAATCATTATTTTGCGCATAATAAGGAGGCATTTCCTTGCGTGCGGCCGTGGACCCAGCTGTCGGCCTCTCCACGTACAGTCCACTTCAGATGCATGTCGGTCGTTGACCACGTTGACTAGGCTGCGCCGAGAGCACCAGGGCAATGGACGACGGCGAGGCCTAGGAAGGGAACGACACGGAGGTAGGGAAGACTCGGCAGTTGTTTCCCACGCGGAGGGGAGTACGACTGTACGAGGGTTTACTGGTTCGTCTGCCGTCGCCGGAGAATAACAGCAGGTGTGGGTGAGTAGAGGGATGGCTAGGCCAGCGATGGGAGTACAGTGGGGCGGTGAGGCCTGCGCGGCATCAGAGCCGGCCGCGGGGAGGAGGGAGCAGGCCTAGACAGGGCATCCCAAAACCACGTCCAACACTTGCCAAAACTTCGTCCCTCGTTTCTCTGTGTTTCGCACACTCGACATTGTGTGGGCATTTTGACTGTGCATCATAAGAAGATGTGCTATGCATGAATGTTGATCAGCATGATGTTAACTCGCTGGTAGTTCCATTTTCGACCATGAATAAAACTTCCTACATGATGTTAACCCTGTTTGAAAAGGCCGTGTTAAAATAAATGCTCTGCCTCTGAAAGTTGCAGTTTCTTATCTGAAACTGAACTTGCAGTTTCTTATCTGAAACTGAACTTGCAGTTTCTTATCTGAAACTGAAACTTGCAGTTTCTTCTCTGAGAATCACATTGTCTACACTTTTATACTCCTATGAAACTACATTTTTGTAAGTGCTAAAAATAGATCTCTAGAATTCATAAAATACTTCATATGCTCAATACTGCAAATCTGAAATTCAAAAGACATTCATATCTGAAAGTACTCTCAAAATACACAACACAAAACACAATTCACAACCTGCAAATACTGACAACCCTAAGCTCCTCCTGACAATTCACAACCTGCCCGACTATTGGGCTGGGGGGCAGCCCCCTCCTATTCCTCGGCGGCAGACAGCCGCCCCGTGAGACGATGTGAACGGCAAGGGAGACGATGGCAGGGAAGCATCGTCGGGCCAACTGCTTTTCTCCTCTTGTAGTTGGGTTCGGTCGACGAAGACTCCACCGGCTCACTCTGGCAGGACACCCTCACAAACGCCACCCTGTAGATGCTCGATCCTTCAATCTCTAGTGGATGCTCCATCTAGGATCGATACTCCCACCACCGCTCCCTCACGATCGGATTCGTTGAATCTATTTGCTCCATGGCCCAGAGGAGCAGCTCTATGTACTCCGGCGCGACTCCCTCCGGGAGTATCGCCGCATTTTCGCTCTGTTGCAGATATTTGGCCATGGATGTCGCCGTCGCCGCTAGTTGGTCCTTGTTGTCAAACCAAGACTGTATCTCCAACATCCTAGCTAGCTTCACAGGGTCGCCGTCTGTGATCCTCACGTATCGGTTGTACTCCTCCATCGATCTACTTCTCCACAGCACCTTCACTCGCCGGCAGTGGTTTTTGATTGGAAGAGGAGAGGAGCAGCGCTGGTTTTGGATTAGAACGGGAGAGGAGCGATGCTGGTTTTGGACTGGAACAGGAGAGGAGGGGCGGTGGTTTTGAAATGGAAGAGGAGAGGAGCGGCGGTGGTTTAAGAGGAGAAGAGCGGAAGAGCGGCGCTGGTCTTGGAAGTATTTTTTTTGTTGTTTTGCGTATTTTGGGTCAAAGTTTGACCACGTACTATATTTGACAAGCAAAATGTGAATGCATGTCACCAAAAATTGTATCGTTTGGTTCGTATCTGAATGTACTTTCAAATTATATTATTTTTGCAACATATAACATATATTTTATGTGCGAAATCATGGTCAATTATGACCCAGAATAAAAGGGAGACTAGTTAATGTGGGGTCGCTTTCTTAATTGAAGGGTAAATTGATTTTGATTTTGATCCAGTCACAGCGCGCCGGCCCTCTCCTCTCCATCATCTCCATTCCAAAACCACTGTCTCGCCTCTCCCTCTTCTGATCTTCTCCATTGCAAAACCACCTCCTCTCCTCTCCATCATCTCCATTCCAAAACCACCGTCTCGCCTCTCCCTCTTCTGATCTTCTCCATTGCAAAACCACCTCCTCTCCTCTCCATCATCTCCATTCCAAAACCACCGTCTCGCCTCTCCCTCTTCTCTATTGCAAGACCACCGTCTCTCCTCCCATCTTCCAAAGCTAGCACCGGACCACTCAGAAGGACATCTATGGAGAGGATGCAGCAGCGAATCAAGCAGATCACCGACGGTGACCCAGGCAAAGTTAGCCAGGTTGAAGGAGATCCTTAGTTGGTTTGACAATGAGTGGGAGATTTCAAGGACGGTGCGGGCCATGTGGCAATGTATGTGAAAGAGCGAGACGGCGGCGATGTACATGTACTCCTCGGCGGCAGTCACACCGCAGTCCTCCGAGTTCATCGAGTATCTCGTCTGGGCGATGGAGCAGAAAGATTCGCCCGAGGCCACAGTCAGACGGAGGTGGTGGGCGTACAGGTCGAAGGTCGAGCACCCAGAGGATAATGAATCGATCGAGTATGGTGTGCCGTTCGTGAGGGTGCAGAGCCAGCCGGAGCCACAGGACTATTCGTTCTCCCACCGCAAGAGGAGGTCGGATGGCGCGACGTCGCTTCCCCGCCGTTCTCTACGGTTCCCTCGACGCTCGCCTCGTTTCAACGGCGGCGGTAGGGTTTAAGGTAAGCTTCGCACTAACCTAATCTTCCACCTGCTCATGCTTACAATCAGTGTGACAGCTAATGAAAATCATGCTTACAATCAGTCTCCGAGTACTATGCCAATCACCCTAAAATAGCTCTGGACCTTTGGGTCAAAGTTGTGACACAGTGTACAAATAAAGAAAAATAGATTGGTGCTTCTTTCAGAAAAGAGTACTCCCTAGAAAACTGCCAATATAAGCTACTAGTATTTGGTTAGATGATTTGCTGCCGAGAAAGATCCGTCCACAGAGAGCGCCACACATCCCACTGGTGGTGGTGGATGCCAATGCGTGCATGCAGCATGGTTGGTGTCGGTAATTTTTACTTGGCACACCTCGCACTCTGCATATATGCCGGTTCCATACGTACATTTGTGCAGTTTCACCAAAATGCAGCTGAATAACCCTGTTTGCACAGATAATGAAAAAGCATGATTACATTATAGTGGCACTAGTTGATGAAACACACAAAATAAATAGAAGAAAATATTGCGATAGTATCATAGTATGCCATGTTTCTAGGGCGAGATGGGCCCTGCGACGCCTCATACGGTACGCCTCATACTGGACATCGTCCCAAGTCTCCTAGATACACCTTCTACCAGTGATGAACATCATTGTACAGCGGTAGTACAAGGAGGCGCCTTGAGACATTCAAATCTCTATTTTTGTACATATCAACTAAAATTAAGCACCCGAGTTTGCAGAAATGCTTAAACATTAACAATGGGACTAGTTGATGAAACATACATTAACAAAGAGAAGCACGTTCTTTATCTACATTGGAAATGAAATGATAGAGATGACACTCGCTCTATTTTAACTGTATTATTACTTCATTTTATCAGTGACACTAGGGTCGAGCAGGTGGCAAACGAGGTGTACCATGCGTCACAAGGATGGAGGCCGGGGGTGCTTAGACTGGGATGCTGAAGTTGGCTCTTTCAGTCACCAACATGGATGATTCAATTCATGGGACCTTTTGGTGCAGTTCGCCTAAAATGAAGCAATGTCCCGTGAGCTAGCAGCTTCTTCTTCATTTTTTTAAGAAAAGGGCTCCAGCCCCGGTTCCATTTCCATCAGAAAACGAAACCCACAGAGCTTATTCTTCATTAGTTGCAATAAAATTGAGCAACATCAAGGTTGGTTGTGAAGCTCCTGGAATGCTCAACTATAATTTGGATATCATTTGTGCAGTTCAACTAAGATCGAGCGTGAAATGTATATCTCTGTTTGCACAAAAAAGGTGGAAAGGAGGGTGACTAACAAGTGATGAAACATGCATCAAATGAAAAGAAGCATGGTCCTTATCTGAATGGCAATCCTACAAGGACAGTGGCAATTCTAAAGCACTAGCATTGCTAGATATTAGTGTGGGCATTAGGATTAACTATGACAAACGTTAAATACGACATTACTTTGGGCACGGGGGAGTAGGCGGACCAGGACAGTTGCATTTCTAACGAAAAGAACCAACTTATCTTAATGGGAAATTTTAGCAGGACATGTAAAGAAGTGCCATTGATTCATATTACTGGAGGCATTACATTGAAAACAACATTGGTTTAACGTGTCTTTACTTTTAACAGTGCGAGTACTACATTTTACCAGTGGCATTACATAAGAGTGGCTCGGGGCAACAAACATCAAAACAGGATATCTGGGTTGGTCCCATTTTTGTTCGGTATAGCCACCTTATACTGTGTGAGGCTAGCAAATCTAGTGCTGGACTTACTCTGTTGACTTGTCCCCCAGTCCCCACTTTCTTTCCTTTTTCAACCAATAGATCGGGTTTATATTGAGTTTGTACTGCGTTTCCCTTTATTTCCCTATTAGACCTAGAGACCAGTTGGATAGCCAGTCTCTGCTACTTTTCGCCCCCATTATTTCCTCTTTCGACCAAGTCCTAGATTCAGGTAACAAATCCTCCCCCACCCCCCACCCCCTTTCTTCCTTGTTTGAACCAAGTAGTACTAGATTCGAGTGCATGAACTAGTTTTACCTCTTAAACGTAAAAAAA
>NC_057796.1:335997252-336126643 GCF_018294505.1 Triticum aestivum | reverse complement strand
TTGTTTGAACCAAGTAGTACTAGATTTGAGTGCATGAACTAGTTTTACCTCTTAAACGTAAAAAAATAGGTGGTTTTCGAACAGCCGATCGATCCTATCTACGAGGGGGCCTGAGAAATAGTAAAAGATACAAATGCAGCGACGTCAGGAGCTCGGGAAGTAGAGCAAGGCCGGTTTCGAAGGAAGTTATACCTGATGGTCACCGGGATGTCGCTAGGTGGGCGGCGGGAGGCCGGATCTGCCCACACTACGGCAGCGAGGAAGATGGGGTCGGAGGCCCTCCCTCGCCAGCGGTGCTTGGGAGAAAACGGCAAGGCAGGCTGATCGGGACGCGCCCAACAGTGGGTAAGAGCCGTCGCCAAGGACGACCGCGTGAACGTTGCACCTTCTCACCTTCCCCGGCGGAGAGGATCCGGCTAGATCTGTGACCAGCGGTGAGCAGAGAGAGAGTGTGTGTGGCCACCGCTGTCGTGTTTAGATCTGGAGAGGCCGAGACAGTGTGAAGAGAGCAACACTAGCAAGCAAGCGCGGAGGCTCCTGCCTATATAGTGGAGTAGTACTAGTTTTGTTTTGTCTACCGGAGCCGGCTTGACCTCGTCAATGACTGTCGAGAAGTCTTCATGCACGTGGCTCGGAGGCGCAGTTATCGTCATTTTGATCTGAAGCGCCGGATTATAACATATAACACGAAAAAATGCCACATGACAAGAAATCATAACCTCACTGCCCAAAGGAGACAACATGAAGCCCGACGGACAAACTAGACGAGGAACAAAGCTCAAATTAAAGATAAACTCGTAGAAAAGGGGTCCATCGATAGATGTCCTAATTAACATAGCCGGCTTGACATAGGTGGCAGCCGAGTAGTCACTGTTCGTGCATGTGCCCCCAATGACTAGCCCAACTCAGTTGTCGCTGTTTAACCCTCGCAGTGATCCGAAGCACATGACACCTAATTTTGCGAGATGACAAGAAACCTTTTTTTAGATTTCTCACCACAACTATAGCCATGTACAACACAGCCTGCACGATATGTAGACGATACCAATCCAGGCGTGTTTGCTGGAGTCTGGTCACATGCATGGACGAACTGATCTTCCGTGTCTTGCAGGGATCGTCCAGGAACCAACGTAGTACAACACTTCTCTAGTACTATCGCTCGTCTCCCTCTTCTATTAAGTCACCCGACTTGCGGCCGGGGAGTGTGCCTATGGTCGGTTCTCAATTGCCGTCCCACATGTGTGTGCAAACACAATATGACGCGCGTTCCATTCGGAGAGCAGCGTGCTAGACCGACCGACCGTCTGGGGTGCGATGCGAATGCGACGGGCGTGCTGTATACTCCGTACATGTGTACCGTCATTTTCTAGACGCTTTGCTCCATGGTGCGGGCGCAATCCATGGATACAAAATTAGTATACTGTATACTATTTAAAAGTCGAGGGCGGGGCTTTTCCTGCACGGTAGGTGGGGCAGTTCTGCCTAGTCGGTTCGACAGAGACGCGAGAAGACGAGGGAGTATGCTACTGCAAACGTAGGGCTGTGTGATTTGACAGCGAGTTACTGCTGGACAGGTGGGGCCCCGTGATTTGACTTGCCATTATCATTTTAACTGCGGCGCTACGACCGGCGTGAGTCTCCCGATTCCTGACCACCTCCATACAGGTGCCTCTCCCAATGCTCCACCATGTAGTAGAGGCTGGCTCTTGCATGAGAGCCCACTTCTCCACTTTTTCCTTGCCTCTCTTTCCTCCACATATGCAAAAATGCCATGTAAAGCGCACTATTGTACTTACTTTTACTTGCTCCTACAGGTGCTTAAGCTTGCCACATAGGCATAAAGTCTGATGTGGCAAGTTAATCAAGAAGAGAGAGACTAGTTTGGTGACCCAAGGAAGAAACGGTGCTAAGCGCGTGTACCTAGGTGAAAAGACAATTTTGAGTCTATAGCTAATTAAATGAAGCAAACTTAGCAACACCATTTCATTGGAAGAGGTCACTCCTTGGCAAATGCAATAAATACTAGTACTCCCTGTGTCCCATAATATAAGAACGTTTTTGGCACTACACTAGTGTCAAAAACGTTCTTATATTATGGGACGGAGGGAGTACGAAGAAAGAGATAGAGAGGAGTAAAAAAAATTACACTTATAGCCAACCTTGTTGTAGTATGAGTGACTAAGTGATGACTATGTATGACATGCCAACATCAGATAGCCTAACGCACCGTGTTAAATCTCCAAGGGCGCGACCGCGCGAGCGACGCGACGGTCGTGGTAGGCGCGACCATGATACGGGCTGCTGGCAGCCCTTGGATCTGAGATCAAACGGTCGCATGCTAAGTTGCTGAAAATTTGCAGAATAACCCTCCAGGATAGGATATTCACCCATAGGTCTAGAATCACGCCATGCAACCGTTCGATCTCAGATCCAAGGGCTCTCGGAAGCCCGTATCATGGGAGAATGGAAAGCCACTACCCTGCCGTTCGCACGCTGGCAGTTCGCTCCTACTCGTCCCCGCACGTCCTTCAATACTACGGCGGTTCGCTCCTAGTCGTCCCGTCCATTCACATTACGGCAGTTCCACTAATCCTAACCCTCCTCCCAAATCCATGGCGTCCCAAATCTCCACGATCGGCGGTGAGTACAAGGTTAGAACCATCACCGGCGATGAGTTCGACGTCATCTACACCCGTTCTTCCGCGACGGTGAAAGGATGCCTTTCTCGCTTCAGACGCATGTTCGAAGACTCAGATGATGAGTGGGTCGCTGGGCTAGATGTTGAGTACACCACAGTCCTGGGACGAGAGAAGGATCTAAAGGACGAAGAGAGGAAGAAGCCCGCCGTGATCCAGGTTTGCGTGCATGACTTATGCTTGGTCTACCACATATGCCATGCCGACGTTGAGTGCCAGGATTTTAAGGACTTCCTCGAGAGCAACCTAGTCAAATTCGTTACTGTAGACTTTGGTAACGACAAAGAAGTCCTGCGTCGGATAGGCCTCGTTGTAGGCAACACCTTCGACCTCCAGAAGAATCGGCTGGTGTCCTCTCGTCAGCCTTCAATGCTGACCCTGGCAGGAGCCATGGTTCATCCTTCGTACGGTAAACTGGAGAAACCTCCATACACGTTTCATCGTCATGCATGGCAGCGGAATGTACTAGATATAGACCACATCCACTACGCTGCAATGGATGGCTACCTTTGCTTCAATATCTACAAGGGTTGGATGAAGAGCAACAGCCAAGTGTGCGGTTCAAGCAAAGAAGTATCGGCCAAGAGGAAGAGGGACAAGGACGAAGTCGAGGACGTGGACGAGGACTCCGAGTAAGGTGGCAGTGTCGTTGCTCATGGTGGTTCTAATGCAGTGTCTACCGGAATAGTTGCAAAGTTTAATTTCAGGTGTGCTTAATTTAATTTGAGGGGTGTGTTGTGCTGAGCCCCCAGCAGAACTATGTTATGTTTCTTCTCGTTACTTTAACTCTTCAGTACGTACATACTAGTATTTCTTACATTTCATCTTTTAGTTGGTATAGTACTACCACTCGTTTCTTCACATTATATACGTACAATATATATGGCCAACATCATATAGCCAGCAGTTTAGTTGTCAAAGAATTTCAGGGTGCTTAGTTTTGTCAAAGAATTCCAGGATGCTTAGAGGGTGCTTGGATCCAAGGGACTTATTTTAGTCTGACTAAAAATAGTCTCTTTAAGAGGCTAAAGTTCCAAGCACCCCTGACTAAAGAGGGGCTAAAACTAGTCTTGAGACTAAAATTTTTTAGTCAGGGGTACCCCTACTAAAATGTGGATTAGTCCTCTCTCTACTCATTTAACTCCTCTCCTTTAACACAGGCGAGTTCTGGATTGGAGGGTTTGGAGGATAATAAATGCTCATTAACTTGATTTTAGCCTTTTTAGTATTTGGATCCAAGCATGGGTGAGGCTAGCATGTTTTAGTCCCACTACTTTTAGTCATGGGACTAAAACGTATCCAAGCACCCTCTTAGTTTTATTTGAGGGGTGGGTTGTGCTGGACACCATTATTGTGACTAGCCTTTTTAATAGTACTATATGCATAATTTGGCGACGAGCGCTCTCTATATGTACCACCTTTTTTTTAATTTCAAGTTTTGCTCCATGGCGCAATCCATCGATACTACTGCTGTACAAAAGTATACATTTTTTAAAAGGCTAGAGGGCGGGGCAGTCTAGCTTGGTCGGTTTCACGAGAGGCGAGGGCCTTTGTGATTTGACGGCTCATTACTGCTGGAAGGCGGGGCCTTGTGATTTGACTGCTCGTATAAATGCGCCGACGACCTGATCGAGGAGGAGCAAAGAACCGTGCGGTATACTCAAGTTTTCCACTGGAGTAGTACTGCGACGGAGGAGCACGAAACACGGCAGCCCAGTGCCATATGGCGATAAAAAATGATCTAATTTGCTAGTCATCTCATTGTTAGCATTGTTCTATTCATTCCCTCAAAAAACATTGTTCTATTCATGCCTCGCAGAGAACGTGACACGTGCGGCGAAACACCCGAAGCAAAAGATGAAACACAGGAGCAAAAGAAGAAGGAAGATTATCACCCCAAATGATCTAATTCGCCGCGGAGTCGTAACTGCTTCTTCATCGCCTCCACGACCTCCATCTCCTTGCGCGTCTCCTCCGCCATCTTCTTCATTCTGTCCATGACGCGGGATTTCTCGACGCGAGCCTTCATCATCTGTTCCACGGCCGCATTACGTACCTTGACAGCAGCCGGGTGCTCGATGCGGAGCTTCGCCAACTCCTCCTTCTGTTCCATGACGAGGGCCTGCAGCATCTTCATCGAGGAACTACTATTCTCATGCAGCTTCTTCCAGCCGGCGTTCTTCTCCTTCAACAGGTCGATCTCGTGGCAGAGCTTCGCCTTGTCCTCCTGAAGTCGCAGGATTTCGCCGGTCGCCTTCTTCTCCGAGGCAATGCTCTTCTTCAGCAGCATCACCAAGCCGGCGGTCAACTCCCCCTGCTGATTGAGCTCAGCGGGCATGTCGTCGAGGCTCTCCTTCAGCAACTCCATCAAGCCTTGGATGAACTCCTTCTGCTTATTGAGCTGATCGGGCATGCCGTCGAGGGATAACGACTCCAGCTCCGCCGGCTCGGCATGTTCGCCTCCGCGGCTAGGGCGCTCCTGGGAGCCATCGCCTGCCCGTGAGAGATCTTTCGAGGTCTCTGCGTGGCGGCGAGCCCTCTCTTTTTTCCGCAGCCTTGGTTGCCGCTCCCTTGTTACGAGTAGTTCTCGACCTAGAGCTCTGCTCACCGGCCATGGCAACGACGGACGAAGAAGAAGCACTTATGAGGAGGAAAGGTAGAGTAATTTTCGGTTAGGTAGTTCCCCTTTTTATAACCTAAGTACTAGCACTAGTACTAATACCTGCATAGTGGGAACACGTTCAGGTTTGGTACGTACTAGTAGGTGTGAGCAGGCTTTCGAATGTGATGGGAACAAGGTAAAGATTAATTGATGGTTTTGGTTTCGAGGCCCGAAACGGCTCCCGATGAGTTTAGCGGAACATAAATTTCAAGTACTACACTGCTCAAATGCGTAAATATTATGTTACTGTCAAAAATTGGCACAAAATACGAAGGAGACCAATGGAAGTACTACTAGCAACCCACGATTTAACTACTCGCATGCGCGCAGTGGAGTAATAATGTCTTTCTTCCGCCCTCACGTCCACTCAATTTGCATGCGCTGTATTAATTGACCATCAATGAAGTGAACGACTTTACACGCGTCAAATTATCACATGGGGTGGATCTTGGTACAAAATTGCGTCCGCCCGTGTACCCGCGTGTGCGTGCGAGGGAATGAGTGCGTGCGTGGCGTGCGTGCACATCTTCGCTTCGTGCATGTACCGCCAGTATGGCTCAGGGAGGACGAGTACATTCTTCTGGAACCAGCAGCACGTCACTGTGATCAATCCACGCAAGGAGGTCGCGACAACGCCTCCACATGTGCCACGTGGCTTCATGAACTGTAAGAGAGACACTGTGTAGCGTGCCATTGGTATTCTAATTTACGTGTTTTGCACATACTCGAAGTACTAGTAAGGTACACGTGCATTGCACGCATCAGATTTTGCAACCAAATTATGAATAAATACCACACTATAGCATGTAAGCTCTGAGTCATATATGCCTGATGTAGCCCTTCGTTTAATTCTTATAGTTCATCTCATTCAAAATCAATTAGTTTTTATAAAAAAGCTAAGAACGCGGGAATAGGAAAAACATGGGATTATAGTGGAATGTCGTCTTGAATCCTACAGGATTGTACGAGTGTTTGATTGTGCATAGAAAAAACGCAGAATTCTTTCAAAGAGGTTTGAGTGGATGGGATGTTTCCTATGAAATCTAGTGCAAATGAATCATATGGAAAAATTCCTATGGTTTACAATCCTACGAATCAAACAACCAAGATAGGAAAAATTCCTAATGATTAGAATCCTCCAAAATTCCTTTGAGAATCCTTTGAATCAAAGAAGCCCTTAATCTATTTTATGATTCATGGAATTGTGCGTTGTAAAGCATAAAGTAAAAACAAATAATGGCAATTCAACTAGAAAAAAAGTTTGGGCAGTTATGATACGGAAGATTCTAGAACAAAAGAGAACCACTGTTGTTTTGAGGTTTGTGCATTATGCTTAAGTTCAACCATGGAGTCTGCTAGATTGTACATGTGGCAAAATCCGGTGGGGGGCTAGAAGATGGTGCGAGGGGCCGAGTGGAGGGAGACTATGAAGGAATGCACAAGTGCGAGATCGATATTTAGAGAGAGGGGGCGAACACGTGCGCTGTTGCGCGCAGTGGCGGAGCCATGAAAAATAAATGAGCTAGGGGGCCAAGCATTGCTAATCCTTTACGAGGAGGGTCAATTCATGAACTTAAACCATTTTTAGCAGCAATTGTCTAATGATCACATTCATATTAGCCTCGATATATAGTGATGTTAGGGGGGAGGGGGCAGGGCCCTTACTGCCCCCTGTCTTCGCCATTGTGCACGCGTCTGAGAGATGAAGCGGAAGGCATGGATGATGAGAGGGGGACGTTGGATATATAATTAATGTGGGTGTATTAGCTATATATGTTAATCCTATATAGAGAGGTATAGATTGATCGATGTGGACGTGGGAAAGAGGGTGAGACCTCACTGGATATATCGATTGATCGGTTTGTGTGGAAAACTATGAAAGACCTAGCTATATACACACATACATAGAGGAACATCGATCGTTGCGCATGCACGCGTGAGAGATAAAGAATGCCCGATATGATGGAGAGGGGGATGTGTGTGGGTGTGTGCCTTCATGGGAGACCGACCTGAAGAAAAAGATTGTATGCGTGCGATGGATAATGCCGACTGGTAGTGTGTGTGCATGCATGCACGAGAGAAAGTTAGTGGTACAATTATAAAGAGAAGACTACTGTGTGGGTGTAAAAGAATAGGTGAGGTCATAATCAATGTAAAGTTGAATTCAAATATTTGAATAAGAGATCCTGATGTTTGAAACCCATGCATGCATGAATATAACGGAGATCTGCGCGGTGTGGTTTGGAAACGAGCATGTTGTAATGTATACACATTGAACAAGGTCAGACTGATTTGAATTTGAGATACCGATGGCAGACATCATTTGGCCACGTCGCATCCGTGCATGGACACACTATTCTAATTGGAGATGATGGGCGGCTTTCGCATCACATATCTATATCTATACCCCTATATATATATATATATATATTATATTTACATTTTTTTATATTGTGTGCGGGTAACTTTAACTTTGAAAGATGGTCGTTGGATGAGGCGAATCCGATGGTCCAAAGATGGCAAATTTGAGCACTACTGGCCGTTGGAAATCATCTAGATTCCACCAGATTTCGCCACATGTATAATCTAGAAGACTCCATGGTTGAACTTAAGCATAATGCACAAACATCAAAACACAAGCACTTCTTATTTGTTCTAGAATCTTCCGTATCAGAATTGCCCAAATGTTTTTCTACATGATTTGCCATTATTTGTTTTTACTTTATGTCTTACGACGCACAATTCCATGAATCTTAAAATAGGTTAGCTTTCTTATAAAAACTAGATGATTTTGAATGAAATGAACTATAAGAATTAAGCGAACATCTACATCATGCATATATGACTCAAAGCATGCATGCTATAATGTGGTATTTATTCATAATTTGGTTGCCAAATCTCATGCGTGCAATGCACATGTACCTTACTCTAGTCTAAATGGTGTTTGTGTGTGTGTGTTGTGTGTGTTGAGGTGCAAATTGTCTTTTTTTGGGTACACGTTAAGCTTGTTCTTCCGAAATTTCAAGCCGCGCCTTGTTATGCCAAAAATTCAAGCTAGCGTCTCTGTCTATCGTGCTGCGAAACTCCCGCCTCTTCAACCCGCGCCTTGTTAGCCCGAAATATTTAAGATATATCTTTGTCTCGTTGTGCTCCGAAAACTCCCTCCATCTCAACTCGCACCTTGCTATTCCGAAATTACAACGCACGCGAAAACTCCCACCTCCTGTGAAATCCCGACACGCAAAATGCCCGTGGTACCCCTGAACAGAAAGAACCGCCTCAAATCGGTGGGGGTACTTTTGTAACTTACCCCACATTTCGGACAAGCGCGTCTCTAAGCCATGGTTCCCCACTGCCATCCCATCCGCCCACCCATTCGTACACCGAGGCCGCGAAAACCCGCGATGAAACCCCACACCCTGCTCCGTCCGCCACCCAGCCGGAGCCTCTTCCCCAACGACATCGTCCAGAGCAACACCTCGACGTCCCTCATCCACCGTACTGGATGAGGATCCGTCGTCGATCTCATCGTCCCGCCGGTTCAGCCACCCCGTCCTCCACCTCCAAGGAGCTGCCCCGATGTTCCCCTCGTCTTTCATGCCACCTCCATTCCCACACCGCCGTGTTCACCTGCACCACCGGAAGAGCATCATCATCACCGTTTCCTCGGATGAAGCTGCGGCCTAATCGGCGCCACCAAAGAGGTTGTACACTAATCGCCGCATTTTCTTCTTGATTCGATCTCACGGTGCTGCCGGCGCTCGGTCCCGAGCCGACACGGCGCGGCTCCATCCACGGTGGCGTCGCCGGCCACTTCCTCCACGACGTCGCTCCCTCGGCGGCAACGTCCACATCAGTAGGAGCTGCTGCTGCTTTAGCTCTCGCTCGCGCTGCTGCCCTGCTCTTGCTCTCGGTCCCCTGCCTGCTCTGCTCTTGCTATTGCTCTTGCTCGCGCTGCCGCTCTCGCTCTTGCTCTTGCTTGTGATGCTGCTCTAATTTAGCTACACTTCAGTCGACTGAATCAACTTTTGGGTCAGTCGATTTTCAGGGGGTGGGGGGCTCGCCGGGGTGAAGGAAGAACCAGCCGCAGCGGGAAGGGGGGCTCGCCGGAGAGGTACCCCACTATCTATCTTCGGGTTCAGGATGGGGGTGGTGGTCGCCGGCGGTGGCGGGGCGTTGGCGGGGCGGTGGCGTGGGGATCTCCGGAGAAAAAGCTCAGCACGGGGGGGCCTAGAGGGATGGCCGGGGCGGCGGCGGACCGGCGGTGGGGAGTGTTTTCGGGGCGGGCGGGGCGGCACACCGCCGGCCGCGGGCGGCGGGGGGCTGCTGTTTGGCCGGTGGTGGCTGGCGGCTCAGGGGGGTGGAGGTTGAAGATGAACCGCAGGCCCTTGATTTCGTATCCAACGGCTGCAAAATCGACTGACCAGAGATGAAAAAGCCAGTCGACCGACGTGTAGCCTCACCTTGCTAGTGCGTTCAGTTTCAACAGCAAAATTCAGTTTCGACAACAAAATTCAGTTTCGACAGTTAAGTTCAGTTTCGACAGTTAAGTTCAGAGATGAGCGGCTGATATATTTTACATCTAGCACTTTGTGGTTATGTATTTTACGTCATGTATTGGAGATGCTATTAGAATTCCACTCAGGTTAACGTTGTTCGTTGTCTCTCTTGTCCTGCTTCAGCCTCGGCGTCGTACAACTCACCGGAGCAGCTCCAACGACGAAACCCTCCATCACAGCGGAGCTGTACCTCGGGCTCCATCTCCAGACGCCTAAGATCTTCTTCCCCTCCTCCGACAGCCAAGTCAGCCGGAGCATCCTCACCGGCTAACCCAATCACGCTGAGATCGACATGGCTTCGCCAAAGAGGTTGTACACTTGTTGCATCTCTTTTTACTCTACATGTTATATATATTGTCCACTGAGCACTCGTAGTAACGGGAAATACGATTATTTTATCCTACTATATGACAAGCAGTGAGGTACCAGGCAACTTAGCTATCCGTGATGGACTCTCTTGAACGCCATCATTATTTATCTCTGCACGTTTGAGCTGTGCATTTGTCGATGGGCCTGGGAGTTGAGCTAGTATGGCAGTGGCCTGGGTCCAAAGTAATAGAAGTAGCACAAAAACTTTTTTTTAGTGTAGGATTTTCCTTGCTCAAGCCTGCCTACTAGAATCGCGAGTGCTTGAAAGGAAAAGTGAATGAAAAACATCGGAATTGGAAAGTTTCCTATGGTACTACTTTTCATGAATTTGGTGCAAAGGAATGGAGCAAAGGAAAACTGTAGGATTTGTTCCTTTAGTGTCTCCTTGAAAGAAAAACCGTAGGAATTCTAATTTCCACTTCTCCTCCTTTTCATATTCCTATTCATCAAGCACAAGACTAAGAGATAGTAGCATAATAGCATTATAACCGTACATTTTCTTGTGGTTTGACTTAATCTCACCATGCTTTTTTGCATCCTGTGATCTTCCAATTGTTGTGAATCAAACACCCAGATTGGCAGAAATCATGTGTTTTTAAATTCTCTGTTTTGCACGTGCATTCCTATCCTATTCCTGTCTATTTCCTATCCCTGCATTGTTAGAATCCTCAAATTCAAACAAGCCCTTACTCAATTACTTCTGTTACAGATATGTGTGAAAGAAAACCTTGTGTGGTTTGTCCTGCTCCTGCGGCGCTGTGTTCCACCCTAGCTCAGCTGCTCCAACGACGGAAGGGTTCACCACAGCAGGGATCCGCTCTCCAGACTGTCTTTCGCTGCCTCAGATCTTCTTCCCCGCCGCCGGCAGCCACGGCAACTGCATTACCATCATCAACTGAGCAGATGACCTTGAGGACTACACAGGTCCGCAAGAGAGGTCGCACTCTTCCGTGTCTGCTTACGTTATGCGTCGCTTAATATGATGACATGCTAAATTATCGTCGTGTTCACCTATTAGACTCCGAGTCAGGTCCAAACTAATGCTGAAACTTGAGTTTTTAAATGGTTGTGGGGTACATATTGGGGCAGCAATCAGTACTATCTGTCTACTATCTGGTTAATCTCCGGTGTCTACTATGAGTTTCATGTTGGGTGCAAACAAACATTAAAGGAGCCATTATCTATATTTTTTAACTAAAGCTATTATCTGCCTGTTATCATTGGTTTTGGGTCTATCCACAGTTTGCTACCATCACTCTGGATTTGTGCATGCACTCCTTACATAATCTCACTATGTTTTATTCCTATGCATGCCAGTTATTGACACAATGGAACTGATCATGTAGAGCAAAAGAGACGAGCCTTGCGTGGCAATAAAATTTCATGCAGACGTCGTTCCATGGTGGGCGCAAAGGCAGCCCCCCTCCACCCATTTCGGATCGTAATCAAGAGGAAGATAACTGTTCTGAGGGGGATTCAGAAGGACAAGACCACTCCTATTTACCCCATGAGGTCTTCGCTCTAACTTGGCATGCTGATGTTGGTAATATCATGCATATGGTGCCTTGCATTGCTTACTGTATACATTAAAGATGTCATCTGCTTAGTTTAGACATGCTTTGTGTCAATGCCATCGTATATGTGAATCATGCAATGCCATCTTGTCTAGCCAGGCATCATATATGTGAATTTTGCAATGCCACCCTGGTTAGCCAGTCATCTTATATGTGAATTATATCATGCCATCATTTTTTTATTACGTGTTAAATTTGTCAACAATTTTAGTACATTCAATTACTCTTCCTGTGCATCAGCCATTCGGCACGGTCATGGAAAAATCTGGAGTGGAAACAAGGTCTTCAGAGCAGACAATGCTATCTGACGAAGCGCGTGTCTTGCTGGTTACCGATAGCTCCTCAGAGGAGGATTCAGAGACAGATGACCAGTCATATTCCCCCCCCCCCCCGAGGTGCATGCCCTAACTTGGCAGGGTTATGTTGCTCATATCATGCGTATGGTATCTTGCATTGCTATGTCATTTGCTTAGTTTAGACATGCTTTGTGTGAATGCCACCTGTTTAGTGTCTAATTACCATATATGTGAATTATGCAATGTCATCTTGTTGCAAGACATTATATATGTGAATTATGCAATGTTATCTTGTTGCAAGGCATTATGTATGTGAATTATGCAATGCCATGCTGTTTAGGAAAGCGTCATATATGTGAATTATATCATGCCGTCCTTTTTTTGTATTTCTCATTGCTTTTGTCGACAATGTTTGTATATTCAACTGCTCTTCCTGTGCATCAGCCATTTGAATTGGTGATGGAGAAATCTAGAGTGAAAACAAGGTCTTCAGAGCAGACAATGCTACCTGCTGAAGCAGATATCTTGCTGGTTACAGATAGCTCTTCAGAGGAGGATTCAGAGGCAGATGACCAGTCCTATTATCCCCCTGAGGTGTATGCTCAAACTTGGCAGGGTTGTATTACTCATATAATGCATATGTTGTATTGCAATGCTTAGTTTTTACATCATATACACAATATTGAATGCCATCTCCTTGGTTGACACATCATATATGCGATTGCCCTCTGCTCACTTCCTTAGTATATAAATCATATATTTGAATTATGTCATGCCATGATGTTTACATAGATAGCATGTATCTGAATTATGGCATGCCAACCCATTTTCTAAAGACATAATATAGTTATATCATCTCATCATGTTCACATAGTCATCATATTTTAAATTATGTCATTCTATCCGTGAATTATATCATGCCATCATGTTTCCATCGACGGCATGTTTGTGATTTATGGCATGCCAACCACTTTAATAGACACATCGTATAGTTATATCATGTCATCCTGTTTACATAGTCATCATATTTTGAAGTATGTCATTCTATCCTGTTTAGTTAGCCATCATACATGTGAAATTGTGTCATGCTATCCTGTTTAATTAGCCATCATATATATGAAATTATGTCCTGCTATTCTGTTTCCTTAGACAACATAAATGTGAATTATTTCATGCCCTGTTTTCTTCCCTACTATCCATTGCACCTGTCTATCTTACAATGTCTGTACATTCAATTACTTTTCTTGTTTATCAGCCATTTCAATTGGAGGGAGTGATGGCAGTATCTGTGGGAGTAAAAACACGGTCTTCAGAAAAGATCGTGCTACCTGTCGATGTAGATAGAACCACGGTTGTACTTGCCCAAGAACCAGCCCCACCACACATAACCCACACTCATGCAGATTGTACCCCTACCCAGTTGGACAGAGAACCAGCTACACCCCTTCTAACCCCAACCCCAGCAGACAGACACCCAGTTCCCGTTGACACAGCACCGTCTCCACCACAGAGCACCCAAACACGAGCAGTTAGTAAGGCAACTCCAGTGCCCAAATCACGAGGACCACCAATCCGAACCCGAAGTCAACGCTTAAAGCAGAAGAAGAATTGTTCTCAGGTCAGGTTCCGTAGCTATGGTTCATACTAATTTGCTCTTGCATCACTGTATTTACTGATACCAACTAATTTCAAATTTGAAGGATGCAATTGAAACTCCAATGGCGTAACAGGTATGTTTTAAACCTGTTTCTTCAACGTGTTTGGCTGTTTGCTGTTGTAACTTGCTCTATGTTGATTTCAGTTTCAATTGAATAAACAGTTATGTTCTCATGCCATGCACATTACAAGTGTTGTTATTGCTGTGTAGTTTCCCACACTTACATTCTGTCTATGCTGCTTTGTCTTAAATAGATATGATTCGAACTGTATCTATCTTGATTTGGCAACATAAACTAGAATGATATAGACCATACAGTGACCATACTACATAGATATATGTTTGTTTCATGCTGTTATCCTGTCCACCTTACTACTGAACTGGTTTACCAAAATGAGTTTCATATACTACATTGTAAACCTGAGATGTGTTTGTTTGTTTCTCTTTTAGAACGCGGATAAAATATTGGAGAAGAGTACCCTGTTATGCAATGGTAAAGGAAGTAATGCAGATAAGGTTCAAGATAGTGAGACATCCCTGTTGGTCTCCAAGAAAGCTGATAAAAACTATATTGAAGACACTAAGACAACCCCAAAGTCCTGTCTTGATGTAGTGTTCGAGTTACTGGCTACCACTGCTGGCACCAGCTCTTCGAACTCGTTACCTGAATCAGTTCGGCTTCTTGAGTCTCAACTTCAAGTTGAAAGACATCGATCAGATGTTATGCGACAGGAAGCCGAAGGACTGAGGAAGTCCCTACAGAATTCAGATGCATACTTTTTGGTGCAACAGCAAGCGTTGGAGGACTTAAGCGCCAAACAAGAGAAAGTTAATAAGCTTGCTAAGCATCTTGCCAGCATTATGGGTACCCAGGATATTGTTTCTTGAGCTCTTCTGAAGTGGTTTCAGTTCTGGACTTGTTTTGCTGCGGCGTTTATATGCTGTTGTGTTCCCTATATTTGCACTGGTGGCGAACTTTGATGCCCAGTGGATGTAATATGTGTAATAGCCGTGATAGCCTAGTGTAAGTTGCTTGCTTATTTATTTCCTTGTTGTCCTGTTTATTTGTTTGCTTCTAGTCAGTGCAGTTCTTTTTCTGTGGTTTACCAGTGGCTGCAATAACCTATTTTTTAAAACTGGCCACAATAACCATGGGCTAATATTTACTGTAGTGACACTGGGCCTCCTACGGACCGTAGAAACAGTGGGCCTTCTACGGGCCGTAGAAACAATGGGCCTTCTATGGGCCGTATCATCAATGGGCCTTATACGGGCCGTATGATCGATTGGCCAAACATGGGCCAAACAGACCGCATTCTGGCCGTAAGCACATAGACCGCATTCTATGGGCCGACCATAACGGGCCATCGTTAATAGGCCGTATTTGATGACGCTATGAAAACGGCCCAACGTATTAACGGACCACAAACGGGCCGACTGTAACCACGGGCTGAATTTGGCCCACAAGCAGAAAATGACAGTAACGGGCCATAAGTAAACGAATGCTGGAAAATAGCCCAAGAATAAATGGGCTCTGAGAAGGCCGAAAGATAACATGGGCTGGAAACGGCCCAACGGAATAACGGGCCATTAATGGGTATAAAGTGATACACTGTTCTTTACGGGCCAGTTTCACCACGTGCCGTTAATGGGTGTAAAGTGATACACTGTTCATTACGGGCCAGTTTCACCACGGGCCGTTAATAGGCCAAGATTTACATAGGGCCTCATATGGGCCGAAAGACGTCATGGGCCATACATGGGCCAGAAGTGAAAACGGGCTGGAATCATATTGGATGGCCGAGATGACGCTACTGGGCCTAATTCGAATAGGGCGTAACAGGCCTTGGGTTAGCGGGCTGTAAATGGGCTATATGCGAACAGGCCATTAACAGGCTTTCCATGGGCCGGCCCGCCACCTTTTGACCAAGTCAAACGGGCCGGCCTTTTCACAGGAATGGGCCTCTGTTGGGCCGTGCCACGTGTTGACGTATCATAGGCGCCTTATGTCCAATGAGTGGATGACATCTGTCCCAGCGATGAGCCGACACGTGTTTCCTCCAGCCAATGATGATTTTACACGTGGAAAATCCCCATTGGTCGGGGCTGTTAACGGGTTATCGGATCCAAAACCCGACCCGATAGCTTAACGACGTTCCGTTACGGTGGATACCACGTGTCGGTCACCCTTGACGAAAGCACTTCTGTGACGTGCGATTTATCCTCATGGAAGTGGGCACTTCCGTGATGATAATTTTGATAATGTCATGGAACACTTCTACGACAGCACAGGTATGACTATCTTGATTCTGTCATAAATTTGTCATGGATGTACATGCATGACAAAAAACGCGACCTACTGTGACAAACACGTATCATCACGGAAGTGTATTTTTTTGTAGTGTAGGTCGACTTCACTTGACCGTCGACGAGACTGACAAGTGGACTCTCAGCTACTAATTCCTCTAAGTCTCTCACTAACTTGTGGGGTCGGCCTTATATGAGTCCTACGAGGAGTACCTCCGTCTGGGGTGAGAAAATGTGGTAGGTGGACTTCAAACTCATACTGACATGTGGGCTCTCAAATAGTTCCTCTAAGTACTTGACTAACTTGTGGGGTCGTTGATACGTCTCCAATGTATCTATAATTTTTGATTGTTCCATGCTATTATATTATTTGTTTTGGATGTTTATGGGCTTTATTTTACACTTTTATATTATTTTTGGGACTAACCTATTAACCCAGAGCCCAGTGCCAGTTCCTGTTTTTCCCTTGTTTCAGTGTTTCGAAGAAAAGGAATATCAAACGGAGTCCAAACGGAATAAAACCTTCGGGAGAGTTATTTTTGGAACGGAAGCAATCTAGAAGACTTGGAGTATACGTAAGGGAAGCAACAAGGAAGGCACGAGGCAAGGGGGCGCGCCCACCCCCCTGGGCGCGCCCTCCACCCTCGTGGGCCCCTCGTGGCTCCCCTGACGTATTTCTTTCGCCTATATATGTCCATATACCCTAAAAACATCGGGGAACAGAATAGATCGGGAGTTCCTTCGCCGCAAGCCTCTGTAGCTACCAAAAACCAATCGGGACCCTGTTTCGGCACCCTGCCGGAGGGGGGATCCCTCACCGGTGGCCGTCTTCATCATCCCGGCGCTCTCCATGATGAGGAGGGAGTAGTTCACCCTCGAGGTTGAGGGTATGTACCAGTAGCTATGTGTTTGATCTCTCTCTCGTGTTCTTGATTTGGCACGATCTTGATGTATCGCGAGCTTTGCTATTATAGTTGGATCTTACGATGTTTCTCCCCCTCTACTCTCTTGTAATGGATTGAGTTTTCCCTTTGAAGTTATCTTATCGGATTGAGTCTTTAAGGATTTGAGAACACTTGATGTATGTCTTGCCGTGCTTATCTGTGGTGACAATGGGATATCACGTGATCCACTCGATGTATGTTTTGGTGATCAACTTGCGGGTTCCGCCCATGAACCTATGCATAGGGGTTGGCACATGTTTTCGTCTTGACTCTCCGGTAGAAACTTTGGGGCACTCTTTGAGGTTCTATGTGTTGGTTGAATAGATGAATCTGAGATTGTGTCATGCATATCGTATAATCATACCCACGGATACTTGAGGTGACAATGGAGTATCTAGGTGACATTAGGGTTTTGGTTGATTTGTGTCTTAAGGTGTTATTCTAGTACGAACTCTATGATAGATTGAACGGAAAGAATAGCTTCATGTTATTTTACTACGGACTCTTGAATAGATCGATCAGAAAGAATAACTTTGAGGTGGTTTCGTACCCTACCATAATCTCTTCGTTTGTTCCCCGCTATTAGTGACTTTGGAGTGACTCTTTGTTGCATGTTGAGGGATAGTTATATGATCCAATTATGTTATTATTGTTGAGAGAACTTGCACTAGTGAAAGTATGAACCCTAGGCCTTGTTTCCTAGCATTGCATTACCGTTTACGCTCACTTTTACCACTTGCTACCTTGCTGTCTTTATATTTTCAGATTACAAAAACCTATATCTACCATCCATATTGCACTTGTATCACCATCTCTTCGCCGAACTAGTGCACCTATACAATTTACCATTGTATTGGGTGTGTTGGGGACACAAGAGACCCTTTGTTATTTGGTTGCAGGGTTGTTTGAGAGAGACCATCTTCATCCTACGCCTCCCACGGATTGATAAACCTTAGGTCATCCACTTGAGGGAAATTTGCTACTGTCCTACAAACCTCTGCAATTGGAGACCCAACAACGTCTACAAGAAGAAGGTTGCGTAGTACACATCAAGCTCTTTCTGGCGCCGTTGCCGGGGAGGCGAGGAAAGCACCCCATCAACGAAGCTCTTTTCTGGCGCCGTTGCCGGGGAGGTGCGTGCTTGAAGGTATATCTTTAGATCTTGCAATCGAATCTTTTAGTTTCTTGTTTTATCACTAGTTTAGTTTATAAAGGAAAACTACCAAAAAATGGAATTAAGGGTGCCTCATATGCTTCATCTTTTTAATGTCTTTCGTGAAAATGATGGGAAGGAAAATTGTGCTCAAGTACTAGAAGAAGAATTACATAGAATGCTTGGCATAAAATATGTGAATGATGAGAATGATTGCAATGTTGTTAGTATGAATTCTTTGAATACCCATGATGCTAATAATATGCAAAGCCACAAGCTTGGGGATGCTATGTTTGATGAAGATGATATGTTTAGTCCCCCAAGTTTTGATGAGCAAATTTATTATGATGAAAGCATGCCTCCTATTTATGATGATTATTGTGATGACACGTATGCTATAAAGAATAAAGATAACCATGAAAATTGTCATCATGATTTTAATTTTCAATTGGATTATGCTTCACATGATAGTTATTTTGTTGAGTTTACTCCCACTGTTCCGAATGACAAGAAATTTGCTTATGTGGAGAGTAATAAAAATTATATGCATGTAGATCATGAAAAGAATGCTTTATGTGATGGTTATATGGTTGAATTCATTCATGATGCTACCGAAAATTATTATGAGAGAGGATCATATGCTTTATGAATTGCAATAATATCAAGTTTCCTCTCTATGTGCTTAAAGTTTTGAAGTTATGCTTGTTTTGCCTTCCTATGCTAGTTGATTATTGTTTCCATAAGTTGTTTGCCCACAAAATCCCTATGCATAGGAAGTGGGTTAGACTTAAATGTGTTATTCATATGCTTCATGATGCTCTCTTTATGTTTCAATTCTTACCTTTTATGTGAGCATCATTGAAATCATCATGCCTAGCTAGGGGCGTTAAACGTTAGCGCTTGTTGGGAGGCAACCCAATTTTTATTTGTGTTCTTTCTTTTTGGTTCTGTTTAGTAATAAATATTTGATCTAGCGTCTGGTTATATGTGGTTTTATGTTTTAATTAGTGTTTGTGCCAAGTAAGACCTATAGGATCTTCTTGGATGATAGTTATTTGATCTTGCTGAAAATTCCAGAAACTTTCTGTTCACGAAAACAATTGTTTAAAATAACCAGAACGTGATAAAATACTGATTCCAATTGCAGAAGATCAATAATAAAATTATCTAGGTCGTCCTATTTTTTTAGAATTGTTTGAGTTCCAGAAGTTTGCGTTAGTTACAGATTACTACAGACTGTTCTGTTTTTGACAGATTCTGTTTTTCGTGTGTTGTTTGCTTATTTTGATGAATCTATGGCTAGTAAAATAGTTTATAAACCATAGAGAAGTTGGAATACAGTAGATTTAACACCAATACAAATAAAGAATGAGTTCATTACAGTACCTTGAAGTGGTGTTTTGTTTTCTTTCGCTAACGGAGCTCACGAGATTTTCTGTTAAGTTTTGTGTTGTGAAGTTTTCATGTTTTGGGTAAAGATTCGATGGACTATGGAATAAGGAGTGGCAAGAGCCTAAGCTTGGGGATGCCCAAGGCACCCCAAGGTAATATTCAAGGATAACCAAGCGTCTAAGCTTGGGGATGCCCCGGAAGGCATCCCCTCTTTCGTCTTCGTTCATCGGTAACTTTACTTGGACCTATATTTTTATTCACCACATGATATCTGTTTTGCTTGGAGCGTCATTTTATTTTCTTTTGTTTTGCTTGCTGTTTGAATAAAATATCAAGATCTGAAATTCTTAAATGTTAGAGAGTCTTCGCATAGTTGCATAATTATTTGACTACTCATTGATCTTCACTTATATCTTTCGGAGTAGTTTGTCGTTTGCTCTAGTGCTTCACTTATATCTTTTAGAGCACGGCGGTGGTTTTATTTTGAAGAAATAGCTGAACTATCATGCTTTACTTATATTATTTTGAGAGTCCTAAACAGCATGGTAAGTTGCTTTGGTTATGAATTTAGTCCTAATATGATGGGCATCCAAGAGGGATATAATAAAAACTTTCATATAAGTGCATTGAATACTATGAGAAGTTTGATTCCTTATGATTGTTTTGAGATATGAGGATGGTGATATTAGAGCCATGCTAGTGGAGTAGTTGTGAATTTGAGAAATACTTGTGTTAAAGTTTGTGATTCCTGTAGCATGCACGTATGGTGAACCGTTATGTGATGAAGTCGGAGCATGATTTATTTATTGATTGTCTTCCTTATGAGTGGCGGTCGGGGACGCGCGATGGTCTTTTCCAACCAATCTATCCCTCTAGGAGCATGCGCGTAGTACTTTGTTTCGATAACTTGTAGATTTTTGCAATAAGTATATGAGTTCTTTATGACTAATGTTGAGTCCATGGATTATACGCACTCTCACCCTTCCACCATTGCTAGCCTCTCTAATACCGCGCACCTTTCGCCGGTATCATACACCCACCATATATCTTCCTCAAAACAGCCACCATACCTACCTATTATGGCATTTCCATAGCCATTCCGAGATATATTTCCATGCAACTTTCCACCGTTCCGTTTATTATGACACGCTCCATCATTGTCATATTGCTTTGCATGATCATGTAGTTGACATTGTATTTGTGGCAAAGCCACCGTTCATAATTATTTCATACATGTCACTCATGAGTCATTGCACATCCCGGTACACTGCCGGAGGCATTCATAGAGTCATATTTTGTTCTAAGTATCGAGTTGTAATTCTTGAGTTGTAAGTAAATAAAAGTGTGATGATCATCATTATTAGAGCATTGTCCCAGTGAGGAAAGGATGATGGAGACTATGATTCCCCCACAAGTCAGGATGAGACTCCAGACTAAAAAAAGAGGCCATAAAAACAGAGAGAAGGCCCAAAAAAGAGACAAAAGGAGAGAAGGGACAATGCTACTATCCTTTTACCACACTTGTGCTTCAAAGTAGCACCATGATCTTCATGATAGAGAGTCTCCTATGTTGTCACTTTCATATACTAGTGGGAATTTTTCATTATAGAACTTGGCTCGTATATTCCAATGATGGGCTTCCTCAAAATGCTCTAGGTCTTCGTGAGCAAGCGAGTTGGATGCACATGTTGGGGAACGTAGTAGAAATTCAAAATTTTCTATGCATCACCAAGATCAATCTATGGAGTAATCTAGCAACGAGGGGAAGGGGAGTGCATCTACATACCCTTGTAGATCGCGAGCGGAAGCGTTCAAGAGAACGGGGTTGATGGAGTCGTACTCGTCGTGATCCAAATCACCGATGATCCTAGCGCCGAACGGACGGCACCTCCGCGTTCAACACACGTACGGAGCAGCGACATCTCCTCCTCCTTGATCCAGCAAGGGGGGGAGAGGTTGATGGAGATCCAGCAGCACGACGGCGTGGTGGTGGAAGTAGCGGGATTCCAACAGGGCTTCGCCAAGCGCTGCGGGAGGAGGGAGGTGTGTCACGGGAGGGAGAGGGAGGCGCCAGGGCTTGGGTTGCTGCTGCCCTCCCTCCCCCCACTATATATAGGGCCAAGGGAGAGGGGGGCGCAGCCTTGGCCCTTCCTCCAAGGAAGGGTGCGGCCAGGGAGGAGTCCATCCTCCCCAAGGCACCTCGGAGGTGCCTTCCCCCTTTAGGACTCTCCCTTTATCTTATCTCTTGCCACATGGGCCTCTTGGGGCTGGTTCCCTTGGCCCATATAGGCCAAGGCGCACCCCCCACAGCCCATGTGGCCCCCCCGAGGCTGGTGCACCCCTTGGTGGACCCCCGGACCCCTTTCGGCACTCCCGGTACAATACCGATAAAGTGCGGAACTTTTCCGGCGACCAAAACAAGACTTCCCATATATAAATCTTTACCTCCGGACCATTCCGGAACTCCTCGTGACGTCTGGGATCTCATCCGAGACTCCGAACAACTTTCGGGTTACCGCATACTAATATCTCTATAACCCTAGCGTCACTGAACCTTAAGTGTGTAGACCCTACCGGTTCGGGAGACATGCAGACATGACCGAGACGACTCTCCGGTCAATAACCAACAGCGGGATCTGGATACCCATGTTGGCTCCCACATGCTCCTCGATGATCTCATCGGATGAACCACGATGTCGAGGATTCAATCAATCCCGTACCCAATTCCCTTTGTCAATCGGTATGGTACTTGCCCGAGATTCGATCGTCGGTATCCCGATACCTTGTTCAATCTCGTTACCGGCAAGTCTCTTTACTCGTTCCGTAACTCACATCATCCCGTGATCAACTCCTTGGTTACATTGTGCACATTATGATGATGTCCTACCGAGTGGGCCCAGAGATACCTCTTCGTTTACACGGAGCGACAAATCCCAGTCTCGATTCGTGCCAACCCAACAGACACTTTCGGAGATACCTGTAGTGCACCTTTATAGCCACCCAGTTACGTTGTGACGTTTGGTACACCCAAAGCATTCCTACGGTATCCGGGAGTTGCACAATCTCATGGTCTAAGGAACTGATACTTGACATTAGAAAAGCTCTGAGCAAACGAACTACACGATCTTGTGCTAGGCTTAGGATTGGGTCTTGTCCATCACATCATTCTCCTAATGATGTGATCCCGTTATCAACGACATCCAATGTCCATGGTCAGGAAACCGTAACCATCTATTGATCAACGAGCTAGTCAACTAGAGGCTTACTAGGGACATGGTGTTGTCTATGTATCCACACATGTATCTGAGTTTCCTATCAATACAATTCTAGCATGGATAATAAACGATTATCATGAACAAGGAAATATAATAATAACCTATTTATTATTGCCTCTAGGGCATATTTCCAACAGCACACCCACTTAGTTTCTTTTGTTGAGCTTCCATACACTTATAGCTCTAGTGCATCCGTTGCATGGCAATCCCTACTCACTCACATTGATATCTATTGATGGGCATCTCCATAGCCCGTTGATACGCCTAGTTGATGTGAGACTATCTTCTCCTTTTTGCCTTCTCCACAACCACCATTCTATTCCACCTATAGTGCTATATCCATGGCTCACGCTCATGTATTGCGTGAAGATTGAAAAAGTTTGGGAACATCAAAAGTATTAAACAATTGCTTAGCTTGTCATTAGGGTTGTGCATGATTTAAATATTTTGTGTGATGAAGATAGAGCATAGCCAGACTATATGATTTTGTAGGGATAACTTTCTTTGGCCATGTTATTTTGAGAAGACATGATTGCTTTGTTATTATGCTTGAAGTATTATTGTTTTCATGTCAATATTAAACTTTTGTTTTGAATCTTATGGATCTGAATATTCTTGCCACAATAAAGAAGATAACATGGATAAATATGTTAGGTAGCATTCCACATCAAAAATTCTGTTTTTATCATTTACCTACTCGAGGACGAGCAGGAATTAAGCTTGGGGATGCTGATACGTCTCCAACGTATCTATAATTTTTAATTGTTCCATGCTATTATATTATCTGTTTTGGATGTTTATGGGCTTTATTTTACACTTTTATATTATTTTTGGGACTAACCTATTAACCCTGAGCCCAGTGCCAGTTCCTGTTTTTTCCCTTGTTTCAGTGTTTCGAAGAAAAGGAATATCAAATGGAGTCCAAACAGAATGAAACCTTCGGGAGAGTTATTTTTGGAACGGAAGCAGTCCAGAAGACTTGGAGTATACGTAAGGGAAGCAACGAGGCAGGGGGCGCGCCCACCCCCCTGGGCGCGCCCTCCACCCTCGTGGGCCCCTCGTGGCTCCCCTGACATATTTCTTTCGCCTATATATGTCCATATACCCTAAAAACATCGGGGAACAGAATAGATTGGGAGTTCCGCCGCTGCAAGCCTCTGTAGCCACCAAAAACCAATCGGGACCCTGTTCCGGCACCCTGTCGGAGGGGGGATCCCTCACCGGTGGCCATCTTCATCATCCCGGCGCTCTCCATGACGAGGAGGGAGTAGTTCACCCTCGGGGCTGAGGGTATGTACCAGTAGCTATGTGTTTGATCTCTCTCTCTCTCTCGTGTTCTTGATTTGGCACGATCTTGATGTATCGTGAGCTTTGCTATTATAGTTGGATCTTATGATGTTTCTCCCCCTCTACTCTCTTGTAATGGATTGAGTTTTCCCTTTGAAGTTATCTTATCGGATTGAGTCTTTAAGGATTTGAGAACACTTGATGTATGTCTTTCCGTGCTTATCTGTGGTGACAATGGGATATCACGTGATCCACTTGATGTATGTTTTGGTGATCAACTTGCGGGTTCTGCCCATGAACCTATGCATAGGGGTCGGCACACGTTTTCGTCTTGACTCTCCGGTAGAAACTTTGGGGCACTCTTTGAGGTTCTATGTGTTGGTTGAATAGATGAATCTTAGATTGTGTGATGCATATCATATAATCATACCCACGGATACTTGAGGTGACAATGGACTCTTGAATAGATGACATTAGGGTTTTGGTTGATTTGTGTCTTAAGGTGTTATTCTAGTACGAACTCTATGATAGATTGAACGGAAAGAATAGCTTCGTGTTATTTTACTACGGACTCTTGAATAGATCAATCAGAAAGAATAACTTTGAGGTGGTTCCGTACCCTACCATAATCTCTTCGTTTGTTCCCCGCTATTACTGACTTTGGAGTGACTCTTTGTTGCATGTTGAGGGATAGTTATATGATCCAATTATGTTATTATTGTTGAGAGAACTTGCACTAGTGAAAGTATGAACCCTAGGCCTTGTTTTCTAGCATTGCATTACCGTTTACGCTCACTTTTACCACTTGCTACCTTGCTGTTTTTATATTTTCAGATTACAAAAACCTATATCTACCATTCATATTGCACTTGTATCACCATCTCTTCGCCGAACTAGTGCACCTATACAATTCACCATTATGTTGGGTGTGTTGGGGACACAAGAGACTCTTTGTTATTTGGTTGCAGGGTTGTTTGAGAGAGACCATCTTCATCCTACGCCTCCCACGGATTGATAAACCTTAGGTCATCCACTTGAGGGAAATTTGCTACTGTCCTACAAACCTCTGCACTTGGAGGCCCAACAACGTCTACAAGAAGAAGGTTGCGTAGTAGACATCAGTCGTCCGCAGATGAGTTCCAGATCTCTCTCCATCTAGCGTCGCTGGCGACAGGCGAGGCATATTCTAGCTCTACAAAGGAAAACCTACAGTCTTGTCCTGAACCTCCACAGCGCTCGCTCGTCACTGAAAAATTATCGGTCCCCTTCACCTCGCTCGCCGTGGATCTACTGTTCAGGTAATCCATTGCTTCCTCGCCATGATTATGCCACCAATTCAACGATTGAAAAAATAAAATTTCGGTGATAGCAATTCCGCGGGCTGGGTACACATCGCATGTGCGCAACACAATAGGTGGGGCGCGATTTAAATATCCGTTCCGGATCCAATTACTTTCAGTTGGTCCGTGCTCAAACTGCTGCGCCGTGTTAACGGGATAAGGGCTATGGATTTAAAATTAAGACTCACCTGACAACACTTTAATCCTGCCAACTGCATGTTTGTGCCGTGGTTTTGCTAAGTTGAGTTATATCTCCAGCCATGCAAAACTTAAGCACTCTCGTGACCATAGATTATATTAGTTGCAGAGCTCAATGAGACTGTAGTCAAAATTCACTATCGTGATCCCTAACACGAGGTCACAGCTCAAATGACTGTATAGATCCGCAATTTATAGCAGGGATCCAAAGGAATTACGTTCGTTTTTGCAAAACAGTTACTAACTTAGAGTTAGAATCCGCCTTAGCTAACCAAGCTGTTGATGATGGTCTCACATGGACTGCTAACAACAATCTTACGCAGCTGACCTGGTAACGATGATGTCTCATGACCTCTTATGTAGAGATCGATGAGATGGACTCCACCCCACAGCTGTCGGAGACTCAGTCTTAGTCTGTCAATGGCACAGAGATTGTCACGCAAGATTTCATGGTTCATGACCAACTGGAGGCAGAGAGACTAAGGATCGAGTTAAAATGTGCAGCACACAAAAAGCTTGTTGAGGAGTACAGGAGAAAGAAGCAGCTTGCTGCCTCGAAGTAGGTGTTTTTTTCATGCATCTTGCATGTGTCGTTGAAATTTCTTTGGAAATCAATGCCTCTCATTCTAGCTGCATTTTTAATCACGGCTTAAATATTTGTGTCTGTTTTGCTGACTCGGTGTTTATATGTAAGCTTCTCCCAGAGAAGCATGTGGTTCAACAATACATTTGTTAAAGGTCATTTCTTATATTTGTCCACAGAGCTGTTACAATGGGTGAATATGAAGAAGATTTCAGCACAAAACTAAGCTTGCAGAAATTCATTGATGTCTGTGAAAAGCTAACAGAACCACAAAAGTAGCTTCTCAGAGATATTGGTTTTGGATACATTATCGATCTGTGCTGCCGCGAGCTTCCAAGGTGTTTCGTCCGCTGGCTTGTCCACTATTTTGATTGCCCTTCCAAGTGTTTCATACTGCCTAGTGGATACAGATTCCTTATCAACTCATACACCGTGCACCGGATCCTAGGAATTCAATGGGCGGCCAGATTATCCCTAGAAAATGCTCAGAAGCTTTCAGATGTCAGGTTAAGTCTGAGACTCGATGTGCGGGCACGCTCCAAACATCAGAGAGTTAACTGATCTCATAACCCCGGAGCTGACAGGAGAAGTGTTTCAGCGGGTTTTCGTGATGTTTGCAACAGCGGTATTTCTGTGCCCAACGACATATGATTGCGTTAGCCCCGACTACTTAGCCGCACTAGAAGGACCAGCAAGTAACATGTCATCATATGATTGGTCCAATGCTGTCATAGAGAAATTGGTGGCATCACTGCAGACCTTCAAGGACAAAGGATTCACAGGCGCCCTTTGTGGCTGCCTCCTGATTCCAGTGGTTCGTTCATTAACTTGTACATTTCTTTATACCCACAAGCAGCTACAAGAACATGATTCATTTTTACTTCTTAACCCCTTGCAGATAACGTATTTTGAGTACCTGGATACGAACATAATGGAACTGAAATCTGACACTCCTGCAAGCCTTGCCATATGGGACACAGAGGCCATTAAAAATTATGCTAACAGAGACAGCCTGTCAACAGAGGACGAAATTTTTGGGAAACACACGGTGAGTCAACTTTTCATCATTTCCCTTTGGTGAAGTTTTCGACCCAACATAATGACTTAGCTGCCATGTATTAATTTGACTTGATCGTCATTGTTTCCTTCCGCATGGCAGCTGAAAGACATTAGGCGCACGCCTTTCCAACCACCGCCTGGCTTTCAGGCGCCATTTTTCCAAATGAGTCCCAGACTAGAGACCTACATAGAAGAATTTGTGCCTCAAGAAAAACTTTGTTCCGTCAGTGATTTCCAGATTCTACACTTGATTTTATGTTTGAAATGAAGTTCCCTAAGTTTTTACAAAACAAATACATGTCCTCCCTACATTAGCTAATGTGTGCTGCCATGATGCTTTATACCTCCACTTCACTGCAGCGGGTTACAAATACTTCACAAAGTAGGTTACAAGTGTTCATCCAGACAGTTTCCTATAGTACGTTAGTTGTGCTTTTGTGTTAAAACTAGCAGTGCTTCCTATAGTACATTGGCTGTGCTTTTGTGTTAAAACTAGAAGTGATTCCTATAGTACGTTAGTTGTGCCTTTGTGTTAAATATAGAAGTGCTTCCTATAGTACGTTAGCTGTGCTTTTGTGTTAAAACTAGAAGTGCTTCCTATAGTACGTTAGATGTGCCTTTGTGTTAAATATACAAGTGCTTCCTATAGTACGTTAGCTGTGCTTTTGTGTTAAAACTAAAAGTGCTTCCTATAATACGTTAGCTGTGCTTTTGTGTTAAAACTAGCAGTGCTTCCTATAGTACATTTGCTGTGCTTTGTATTAAAACTAGAAGTGCTTCCTGTAGTACGTTAGTTGTGCCTTTGTGTTAAATATAGAAGTGCTCCCTATAGTACGTTAGCTATGCTTTTGTGTTAAAACTAGATGTGCTTCCTATAGTACGTTAACTGTGCCTTTGTGTTAAATATAGAAGTGCTTCCTATAGTACGTTAGCTATGCTTTTGTGTTAAATATAGCACTGCTTCCCCTGCGGCGGTAGGTCAACCATGCTTCGTACAGTACGTCGGGTGTGCTCTTTCAAGGAATGCGTTGACCATGACTCATGGGCTTTGTTAGCCGCGCTTCCCACAGCACATCCTGTGTCCTTCTGCGCACATTATTCCATGCCTTTTCTGCAATTCTTGACAGAACGTACAGTAGGTCACAAGATATTTTTCATTTTCGGTATTAATAACTTCTTTTCATTTTCGGTACTAATAATGTATGATGTTTTTTTTCAACTCCAGGCCAAGGTGAAAATTGCCAAAGTTATCAATGAAATGTACACAGAACTTTTCTCACGGTTTCAACCAGTCATCGAGCAGAAATTGGAGAAGCTCCTTTCACTTGGTAGGGATCTTAGTGCAAAAGAAACCAATACCTGCGATCAGGGCGTTTATTGTAACTTGCAACAGGACAACTCGAATGAAAAAGAAACTTTTTCATCACTCCCTTCAACATATTCTACGCTTCCAAGTTCTAGCACGGCAAGCAGTCAAAGTTCTTCCAGCAGTGGCTCGACCAGTGTCCTTCACGCCACATCATACTCCCTCGAAAATTTAAAGGGTTGCTGCGATACCCCTGACCCAGACTCCCAGAATCCGTACAATAAAGAGCAGTCCCAAATTTATCTATCTTCACGCCTAAGATCATCAACTCAGATTAAGTTGCTACTGGAGGTAAACAGGATCGACCACAACAAAGAGGACATTGATGAACAAGCCAAGATTCATATGGACAAAGTGCATAACCATCTGCACAACTGCCTTGATGGCTTGCCGGTTCATCAGCCCTTCGTGCCAACATCAGAGATGCTGGAGAGCGGGGCAATTATAATGACAGGTGAAAATTCGTCTGAGTGTTCTGTACCGGCTGAAACCCAAAATTCTGCTCGAGGATTTGCAGACCACAACTCTCTGACAAACCCACTGGAAAAACTCTTGGAGGAAACAGCAAAACCTACTACAACAGAAACATCGGCCTCGCACTCTGCGGTTGACAAACAATTACTGACTGGTCCAATCTCAACTGATACACTTGGATCACCTGTTTATCACATTGGGAAAACGTCACCAACTACTGCATGGTCCAGCGGTTCTGATGGCGCTCACAACAACTCTTCAACCAACACAAAGAGCCTCACTGTATCCCAACCTGCACAAAAGTCAAACAATGTCACTGGACAACGTTCTTCTTCGCTGCCAGAAGCTAAGGTCCATCTTGTTTCAACTTTGAGTGATGAGAAGAACATTGCTGAAACAGAACGCACAAGAGCTACTTCCTCCCTTGATCCTACAGTAGAAGTCCCCAGTGATTCTGCCAGCGGTTCTGGCTCAGTACTGGACACGGGAAAAGCAATTCCATCCACTAGTGATGCTCCACTGGTTGCTGCCACATCTGTCGATGCGGAAGACAATAACATTGCAGAAGAACATGAACAATGTATGAAGCAACAACGTATTGATCCCATAGACAGCGTCCCTATTACCACAAGCGCACATCCGCCAGAACCGGAAGCACAAATGGCAGCTCACAAGAGGTCCTTACAGCAGTCAGAAGATCCAGGTAACAAGAGTACAGCGCCTCCTAAGAAAAGAGTTATGATACTAGAGCCTCCACATAATTCAACAGAAACTGCAAACAACCAGTCTCTACATGCTGACAACCGCAGAGGCCTCCTTGATTGTGGATTCATTGATGATGATCAAATATGGTCTGACCCATCTATCTATGAACAGCTTGACAGAGTCATTGAACAAAAAAAGAAGCAACCCTTTCATAACCAAGTAGCATCCCAACAATGCCAACCTGATACTGTCTCGCACTTGGCCAAGAATTCAAGCTCGTCAGCGAGATGTTCCCTTTCTAACTATTCAGAGCCACCTATACCCAGCAGATCAGGATCAATGTTAGGCGGTAGCCACCCCACACAGGCTTTTGATATGTTATACTCTACAAGTTTAACTCAAACTGTCTTGTCCCAAAGTTTACCAGCAACTCCCTTGTCCCAACACTACAACCAACCAGCTCCTAGTATCAAAAACCACTTCCACAGACATCCTAGTGCTCAGAATGACGGAGGTTCAAACAGCAGCCAGCGCTCACCTTATACGATGAACAACCAAAGTCACAAGCAGTACCAGGAACAAACCCCTGTCGGTAACGCCCACTACCCCCAACACAATGATGCTCAGAATAACAGCACTACACGATGCCAACAACGCCAACCTCAAGAGCAGAACCATCAGCAACCACACAGAGGCGAGTCTAATGGGCAAAGTTACAGTGCCTTGCAACAACAGTTCAACAGCATGCAGTATCCCGGCCATCCTCTGCAGCATTTTCCAACAGATATTCCTTCGAGCTCAACCGATGATCCAACTGTCAGAACATTAGAACTGCGCATGCAACACCAACCACAAGGCCTAATGTTCCAAAGAAACAACAATTATAATGAGGGTCATCTGCAACTTAGTAATAGTCAATTGAACTCCGGTGGTCATGTCTTCCAGCCTCATCAACATCATTCTCAGCTAGAACAGACTCGATTCACTGACCAAGGGAATGACCATCAAGATCACTGCCAACTTTTGGAAATAAGAGATTCCACAAACGAGGAGAAAGAAGTGTATGAAACAATCGTCGACAATACGCCAGGTGTCAGGCAAAATGATAGGTAATGAATTCATTGTTCCTGTTACACTAAAGTCTTGGTCCCTTCGTTTACTAATGCAATGTATTCTGCCTGAAGCTATCATATTCAAGTGTTTCGGCTCGATTCTTCTACTATTGTAATTGAATACTAATCATTTCCTCTTATGTTAAATAAGAAAATTATACGATTTAAAAATCATTTTTTTTGCAGCAAGAGGATATTCTTCGTCGATCGACGTTGGGCCGATCATCGAACTTTAGGTTTGTCAATGAAGGTATACGGATATATCAACTCATTCGTGGTCGACGCTTACTCAACGTTGCTGATGAAAGAACAATTCTACGGACAGCCAACACTTGTGCACAAGCATATAATGTACATGGACGCTTCTGTAAGTTCTTGCTTCTCATAAATAATAATAACAAAACACATTTACTACTACTACCACACTGAGTGAAACAGCTTCAATTTTCTGCAGGATAAATTTCAAGTTCTAGGAGCAAGCATTGAACTACTCAAGGAACACACTGTGGAAAAAAATATTGGGTACAGGCTGCCCAACAAATGTAACATCGTGAGTTCACCCTACTCACTCTATCTGCCCAGTGTTCGTCTTCGATTCTACCAGTTTTTCTCGTTACAATGATATTATTCCCTGTTAATTGTTTTAGGTCTTAATACATGTGAGAAAAGAACCACATTTTATCTACCTCATCATCGTGAATCTTGCAATGCGTCGCTCCGAAATTATGTGTCCTTATATCAATTGCGACCGTATAAAGGAACACTCGGACATTGTCATTGAAAACTTCAAGAGAGCTTACCATTCTGCTTACAACAACCATCCTCACACCAGTGCCTCTTTTCTTGTCAAACCTATGCAGAGTGTATGCAACTCAGACAGAGAGTGAGTTTCTTTTAACTGTAGCTCTACCTCATTTAAACCATGCATTTTTTTGTTCCACTACACATCCCATATCTACTATTCACCTTCTAATCACTAACACTAATGCCCTCAATTTTCAGGGATGACAGTGCTATTTACACCATGCATTTGATGCCGCTCATTAATTTGAATAATAATTCATTTTTTATCAATAATGTAAGTTCACTCTCATTGACAACACATCAACATACGTTCATCCAAGCCAATTGAACATTATGTTTTACAATAAATTTTATCAGTTTGCATGGTTATGTGTTTGTAGATCCATGTGAAACCGATGAGAGAGAACAACTAACTTACAAAATGATAGCATCCAACTACAACACGGGCCATGTATTTGAGGCACTGAGCATCGTCCTCGACAAAGACAATATCCGGCGCGAAAGAAGAAGAGTTGGAAGAAGATGACTACTGCTTAAATGTGCCTTAATTTAGCTGGAGCCATCCGAACATTATTTCAGCCATATCGACTCATGTAATCACAACAATGTTTCAGCTATTTTTGTGTCAGTCCAAGATATCTGCTATGGATCCCATTAAACACAGTTGTGCGTTCAAATGGTCAAGTCTTAAATTCCTGAACAGCAAACATTATAAATAAGAATCATAGTTTTTCCAAAAGTTCTAAACATGATATTCAAGACATCACTTCCTTGCACTAGAACACCACTCACTTCGAGTAGACATAATAAAAGAAACAACTGGAACACAGAGGAAAAACACTATCGATTCGTAAGCATCTGATGAAGGAGCTAAATGACTCACCTCCAGTAATGTTGCTAAATGACTCACCTCCAGTAATGCGGGTCGCGGAGGCACTGTCGTGCCTCTTATCCATGTAGAACGTGCCTCTCTTACCACGAACAACTAAGCTGACACACACAAGTGCGCCACCAGTTAACACAGGACCGTCCCCTCTTGATAGCTTAACACCGGTCCCTCTCCAAGCCAATGAGTCATGGAAGCACAACCGTGACTCAAGTTAACGAAAGAAAAATCATCCTCTGTGATAGACGACTAAACTGAAAAAAATACCAAAACAGAAGAACGACCGTGACTTCAACTATAAAAGGTCCGTGACCTCACAATTTCACTGACGAGTCTCTCTCAGCAAATAAGTGAAAGCAAACGTTTCGAAAGAAAGGCACGACCGTGCCTTTAAATAACATCATAGACGTGCCTCTCCAAGCGAACGTGTCAGAGGAAGCATTTGCGAACGACAGACAGAACTCTAACTCAACATAACATACGACATGCCTCCACTAACTAGACAGACGTGACTTCACTAGCAGAGTAACTAGAAATATTACAGAACATACAACAATGACAGTGACTCATACTAACAGAACGCAGTGCCTCTCCAAATTTAGTACCCAAAGGAAGGATAACGCCTCTGCCAAACATACGACAATGCATCCAATAACTTCACGGCCATGCCTTTCAAAATCAAAGTACCACCACAATAATTGGAACACAGAAACGCAACCGTCGCTAACACAATACTCCCACAACAAGTATCACACTGGATTACCGTCCCTAAAATAGACGACATATATTGAAACAGACAGCATAGTGAGAAAATCTGAAGAATCTTAAACACACTCAAGCCCTGCATAAAAACATTTCAAACACACAACCACAACCATATATTCGATATAAAAACAACCGTGCCAAACACAGTACGAACACAAAGTGAAAGTAACGCTCCTACCTGTCAGTGTGACCATATTGAGAGAAGAATTGAAGCAGCTAGCAAACTAATAACAACAGAGCGTGCCTTGCCTAAAACAAAAACAATGCCTCCCTGAGCAGATGACTGTGCGCTGCCTAGATTCACGAAACTGCACATCTGAAGTGCTCCTCTTAATACATCTCATCTTATACCAACACGTAGCAAAAAATCATAGAGGAAAATATTCTTGAAGGCACCCAATCAAGAAAAACATAATGGAACGAAAATAAACTTAAATTTCCAAACTAGTCAACTCCATCCGGTTCAAAATAAAACCACCACAATTACAAATTCATCAGTTGATGTAATATTACCCCATACAATAACTATCAAATAACCAATTCATCACACAATCCATCTTGCCAGCACTTCCACCTGGACTACTCCTCAGAAACGTCCTCACCATCTGAGATCAGGAAGACAGCAACGATGCAGGATTTCCCTCATCGACAGAAACCGGCGGTATAGCTCATAGCTCACATACCCTTCCTAAAGGAAAAGCAAATGAAAACATGAATATACAAAAAAACGTATTGTTATTGCAACAAAGGCAGAAACTAACGAAAATGAAATCTTCACTTACAATAGCTCCATATTTTAGGTGATCAAAAGTAAGTGGCTTCCAATCCCAGTAGTGACGAAGAAGTTCTGGAAAAGATGACTCCAGCTTCGAATAATATTCGTCAATGATGCTCCTGCTAAGTCCTCCATGGAGTCCCTTTCTTCGCCGCCTTTTATCATGAACTTCTCTTGGATGTCGATGTGGTACCCTTCTGGAATTCTGATGAAATCTTGAAAAAGAGCATCTCTAATATTCCTGACGCCCACACTAGAGAAAGTTATACCTCTATTCTCAAGGAAATCCTTCAGGGCAGGGCACTCCGTCCTGGCCTTGCAGAAGTGATAGACCAAAACATGATTCCGCATAGCCAGTTGCATGGCGGCGACTTTTCTACGCCCGTAACAATCCTTTCGTGTGAACTCCATGCCGAGACCAACAAACTTGTACTTCTCCTTGCGCAACTAGTCCTCGTACAAGGCACTGATCTCCTCCACCTTGCCAGGCTCGTTGGTGTACCACACGTCGAGCTTCGTGTTACCATCGGCAACTATCGAATGGTACTCGGTGGTGTTCAAAAAGTCGTCCATGGCAGCGAGCAGCAAGGTGCCAATGGAGATTCCTGAGACCCTGCGACAAGGTTGGGAGTGATGAGGAGGGCGGGAACTGCCTGATGTTCTATCGCTACAATATGACGTGGAGACCTCACAAACACGGCCAGTATTTAACCTTGGCAAGGGACGTTTGAGTTACCATGCGCATTAACGTGTGAACTAGGAACAGCGAATAGACGGTTGTGCTTCCGCAGCTCGTGGAACCATGCACTTCGTAAAGTCACGGCTGTGCACAAATATTTGATGTCGTGGAGAAATCGAGGAGCCTCTAACTTTATTTTACGGTAACTGACACACTGAATAGTCACATTGAACAGCCGCCACATCGGTCATCAATTCCTCCTTTGAACAAAGACCACCGACGGAAGAATCCAATGAAGCAAACGAACAGCCTGCCGTACACCTTAGATCTGAAGGCCAAAACTCATCCCTGCCTCATCTAGCTAGATTCACAACATCTGTCCCTCGATAGTTAAGGCTGGTTTAACGTGAGGCCCAGGTATGCAGGCACAAGACGCACATACGTGTCTATTCCACAGGCACGGGCGTACAACTTTTCGAGACCTCGGTCGGTATCACCACAGGCACGTAGAGATACAGGCAGCAACTCGCCGGAAACACGTGAATGCAGGCAACAAAGGCACGGAAACTTGGCCTCCACAGGCACGGATACGGCCTTTCAATTGACGTTCTCGAGCCACGGCTACACACCCTCTGCGTACAGACATGGAATTGCGGCTTCTCCGACGCACAAGCACGGTTTTGGAATTGGCATTCTCGAGGCACAGCTACAAATCCTCTGGATGCAAAAAAGAGAGGTGGCAGAGGCATCGGTGAGAACACTCTGTTCGAGAGGCACGGTTGCGAACTCTCAAGAGGGACAGCCATGTGACACCGCAGACACATATAGTCATGGCGTGTATCACGTGAGATACATCAAATACAAGCAGCAAATCAACGGGAGAAGTCAAAGAGCCACAGTTTTAAAGTCTCCGGAGGCACAAGCATGCAGAAGCACAGGCACGACGAGTCACAGCCATCGCATCCCCTCACGGACGGGCGTCTGGCACCACAGGCACGTAGAGTCACAGCCAGCGTGTCTCCTATGACAAGCGAATGCAGGCACAGGAGGCACAGAACTGAAGCGTATACAGGCACGGAATTGCGGCTTCTCGGCGCACAGGTACGGCTTTGGAATTGGCATTCTCGAGGCACGGGTACAAACCACCTGGATGCACAAAAGAGTGGTGGTAGAGGCAAGGTTGTGTAGTGTGAAGAGAAACTGCCGTGTGACACCAGCACATAGAGACATCGTGTGTGTCACGTCAGGCACATGAATAGCGGAAAAGAAGCCACGGGAGTGAAGCCTCCACAGACACGGATGCCGGGCTTCTAGCGGCATGGTCCCGAAGAACAGAAAGACAGGAAACTGAAATGTTGTCTCGTATGTTACCAGACGTGCCTCTCTTGTGCGAATGTGTAAAACACAACAATACAAACACAAACAAACGGCGCTGAATATAAGCCAAACAAAAAACACGCTTATCCCAAACAATACATATATGCGTCCCCTCACGGACGGGCGTCTGGCAGCAGAGGCACGTAGAGTCACAGCCAGCATGACGCCCGAGACACGCAAATGCACGTACAGGAGACACGGAATTGAAGCGTATACAGGCACGGAATTGAAGCGTATACAGGCACGGAATTGCAGCTTCTCGGAGTTCTAGAGGCACGGGTAGAAACCACCTGGATGCACAAAAGAGTGGTGGCAAAGGCACGGTTGTGTAGTGTCAAGAGGAACTGCCGTGTGACACCAGCACGTACAGACATGGCGTGTGTCATGTGAGGTACATGCATAGATGGAAAGAAGCCACGGAAGTGAAGCCTCAACAGACACGGATGTCCGCATTCTCGAGGCACGATCCTGAAGCACACAAAGACAGGAAACTGAAATGTTGCCTCGTACGTTAGCAGTCGTGCCTCTCTTGTGCGAACGTGTAAAATACAACAATACAAACACAAACAAACGGCACTGAATATAAGCCAAACACAAAGCACGCTTCTCCCAAACAATACATATGCGCCACTTCAACAAGTTCTCTAAATGTACATGAACTCGCGCAAACGTCAACAATGAACTTGTAACATGAAAAAACATAAGAAATTATATTCACATAACATGAGACAAGCCAAACATGATGCTGTGAAAATAAAAAAAAAACAAAATCCCAAAATGGTACTCCATATGTTTGAACTAAAAGTACTCATTAATTATACAAAAAAAGAGATGAAAGTCTTCCAGGAGTCCATTCTGCTCAGAAACGTCCACACAAACATCCACCGTGACCATTCTACTCAGTTGGAGTTCTGCTCAGAAACATCAACGGCGTCTGCGGTCGGGAAGACAACGAGGATGCATCATGTCCTTCATCGACAGAACTCGGCGGTAGAGCTTGTAGCTCACATACCCATCCTAAAACAAAAAGCGGATGAGAATGAAGATATACGTAAAGGGGAAAAAGTACTATTGTTGCAATAAAACAAATATATAAAGACAGAAAATCATAAAAAACAAAATTTTCACTTACAATTGCCACATATTTCAGGTGTTCAAGGAAAAGTGGCTTCCATTACCAGTAGTCATGCAGACCTTGTGGAAAAGACGACTTCATACTCAAGTAAGATTTGTTTATGACTGCTCCTGCCAAATCTGCCATGGAATCCCTTAGATTGCCTCCTTTGATCATGAGCTCCTCTTGAAGGTCGATGTGACACTCTCTTGGGATTTTGAGGAAACTGTTTGCGAGAACATCCCTATCGTTCCTAACGTCGACACTAGCGAAAATTGTACCTTTGTTCCGAAGGAAATCCTTCAGAGCAGTGTACTCCGTCCTGGCCTTGCACAAGTGATAGACAAGAACATGCTTGCGCATCGCCAGTTGCATGACGGCGACTTTTCTACTACGATCAAAATAATCCTCTTGTGTGTACTCCAGATCAAGACCAACAAACTTGTACCTGTCCTCACACAGCCATTCCTCATAAAGAGAGAGAATCTCCTCCACCTTGTAGGGCTCATTGGTGTACAACACCTCGAGCTTGGTATTACCATCGGCATCTATAAAGAGACGCTTAGTAGTGTTCCTGAAGTCGTCCATGGAAACGAGGGTGAGACGACAATGGAGTTTGACTGTGCTTCTCGTACGAGGCGAGGATGATGGGAGCTACCTGCACTTCTCTGGAGAGAATAAGACACGATAACCTCCCAGAATAGACCACTACTTAACCTTGGGGAGAGACGACTCAGTTACCATGCGCCCATTAAATTGCATCGGGAACGGTGAATGGACGGTTGTGCTTCTGCAGCTTGTGAAACCATGCACTTCAAAAGTCACGGATGCCACGCTGTAATCGAGGAGCCCCTAGATTAACTCTAGCACGGTATCTGGCACAATGAATACTAACAATAAATAGCCATCCCATCGGTCACCAGCACATCTTTTGACCGAGAGAACAATGCGAGGAGGCAAACGAGATGACCCTGTCGTACAAATACTACACTGGGAGTGAACCAAAATAGAAGCACGGTTCGGCCAGCACAAAAGCCACACGCGTGCCTCCACTTTGCTTAAAGACAAACCTCAGTGATATCAACGGACCTGCATCTATGTCTGCGTACCACCAAAAACATTGCCAAAACAAAAGCACGTCCATGCTTCTGACATACAGATAACCGTGGGCTATCATACATATTCCCGCCTGAACCTAACGTACATAAAAACAGTGGCTCCCTGGGTCAACGACTGCCTGAAAAAAAATTGCAATAGCAGAGTCACAAACCGTGACTCCATTTCAGATGCAAAAGTGCCTCTCATTAGGAACCATCATGCCTCTCGTCAATTTGCCTCCCCCGACGTATCGACCATGCCTCTCCTGCTACAACGACCGTGCATCTAATAACATCATCACTATTCCTCTCCTAAAGACAGACCCAACCATATCTGATTAAACATGTGATTAAAAATATATTAAAACACAGAAGCACGAGTATGCTTTTCAGCATGTATAACCGTGCCTCACAAAAAGTATGTGAGGCAGGATAGGCACGTAGAAGACTCCGCTGGGAGGCAGCACAGCTGGACAACTACAATGGGAGGCAGCTGGACGAGTCAAACGTCTCGTGTCCCCATAACACCTCGGAATGCACGCACACCATCTACAACCAGCATTCATTCCATTTCGCAGAATAAAAAATAAAACAAGAAGCACTCATTACTACTCTTGATCTCTTCCGTCTCCTTTATATTTCAATAAGATCCGACTCCCTCAGCCACATCACAACTCATTTGCCTTCTCCGTCGCCTGCTTCTAGGGTTCGTGCTTCTTCCCCGCACACAATCTGATTTCAAACAAGTTATTGTAGAGTTTTTATTGGGTCTCTCGGTTAATTTCTAAGCCCTGCTTCTCTCGTAGATTGCTGGCCGTGGGTGCTTGCCCTAAGCTTCCCATCACAACCCATCTGCCTTATACGTCCGCCTACTTCTAGGGTTCGTGCTTCCTCCCCACACACTGTCTCATTTCAAACAAGTTATTGTAGAGTTTTTATTGGGTCTCTCGATTAACTTCTAAGCCGTGCTTCTCTCGTAGATTTGCTACCCGTGCGTGCTTGCCCTAAGCTTCCCCTACCCCAGTCTCCGTTCGTCGACGCTCGTTCTTCTTCTCTCCTAGGTAAAAAGCATATGCATAAGCAGCATGCTCCGATCCGTATTTATGTTTTACATTTAGGTTTTTCATTTGATAGTTATTGAAGCATAAGATCCGGTACAACGACTTCATTCTCTAAAGGAATATAAAAACCATTTGAAAATCTAAACAAGTGTTCTAAACTCTGTCATACTGCTTTTCTGGAAGGAGTATATGAGAAGATTTCTAGTAAACTTTTAGTTGTTTTCTGCCTTCGTACGAATATTTTTAATATGGCTAACATACTTGTTCTGAATTATTTAGGTATGATTTGCCCTACCTGCCGCCAACCAGGCGGCCCTTGCGAACCACACCCTGAAGTTCTCCAGCAGTTTGAGGTTATTCTTGATGAAAATTGTTGGAGCCGCATGGTTAGTAAGCATTACTAACATATTAGTTGCTTACAACACAGTACAAATCGTCACTGTTACTCATACCCCCTTGCACCTACACTAGGTTCCCCTGCTATCACTTCTTCGCACATGTCTTGTGTTTTCATTTTCCATTAGTTTGCCTGCCATGCCTTGATTACTATAGTGCATCTTCAATTCTAATTAAAATTAGTCAACATATGCCAAAAATCTGTATCCATTAATTTATAATACCATTATGTTGTTATCTGTAATTCTTATCAAAAATTCGTATCCAATTTAAGAAAACTTTTAACATTAATAATACGCGAGTTCAAATTTATACTTACAAGTTGTTATTTTTACTATCTTTTCCAGTATGTACCTTGTAATGTCAGAGCTTTTCTCGCTAAATACATTGACGAGAGGAAGAAAGAAGCAAGAAAATTGCGTAAAGAGCAGGTAGAGCCAGCCCTACTTACACATGAAGGAAGGTCTTACAATGCTTTGTTTAAGCATAGGGCGAACTACACAAAGTTCTGCGGTGGTGAGTGGAACATCTTTGCGTATGATTATGAACTTCATGCTGGAGACCGCATAGAATTTGAACTACTAGACGAGGGTCTCAATCTCGAAATACAAACATATCGGGATGACAAAAGGCTGCTTCCATTACCCCACGTTGGTAGGTATTTTCATGCATCGAACTGAATAATATTAACCCCGTGTTGCATAAAACTTTATCTAACTTTAAAATCTTGTTCTTTTTCTAGCTCTCGACGATCTTTCTTCTGACGATTTCGACCATGTTCACTCTGTGTCTACTCTAAGGATACTGAGCTTACCTACGACTAGACAAGATTCTTTCTACAACGCCTTTTCGGAGATACTTTCATCCGTTGTCGTCCATTTGTCCACGTCTTGACTCCCACCAACACCAAAGACTACGTCATGGTTGGTTACAACTGTCCTTGTTAAAATACCAAACGTATTTTGCTCATATGTAAAATAAACAATACTAACGTAATCTTGCTTATATGTAAAATTATAAAGAACCTATTTATTCAAACCTAAAACAACAAAACTTTTGTTGTTCTCTCAACATGTTGTTTTATCTGTTTACACACAAACCTGAACATGCCAGGAATTATATTACTTTCAATATGGAATTTCTTAATGTTTGCGCATTCACCGTATTCAGCCATTCTTTTATTTATTGTCCAAGTGGCAAATCAACAGTTTTAATTTCTATTTAATTTCGATTTCTTCTAGAAAATTCCAAGGAGCGTTGTCTCGACACTGAAGAGATGGGTGGACATGCCAACCAATGGCAGGGTGACCCTTGAAGCTCCTGATGAACCTACCCATGTCATCACTCCTTCGTCGTACTACATCTGCAAAAACGACAGCAGGATGGTAATAGAAAAGTCTTCTTTCAGAGACTTCATATCAACTGCATCCTTTGTTGAAAAGAACGTTGTCCTAATCACATTCAAAGAGCGCCATGACCCTTCTGTGTCCATCATCATTCAGCGCATTCTGTAGATTCCGTCGGAACCAGCACCTAAAATGGAAGCAAACAGTGTATCTCCTAGGATGTTCAGCGCTCGTTTCATGATGATGCCTCCCAGGAGCAAAACACTAGTTACTATAATTTTGCTGGTTAGGATGGTAGAGTAATGTAACTATTATGAACCATGTGCTTGCTTGAACTATCGGAATGATCTTTTGGAACTTATGTAGCTCTTACGGACCCTCAACTCGCTGTTTCAACCATCGGAATGATCCTTCGCAACAAATGTTGTTTGAACTATCGGAATGATTCATTGGAAAAAATGTAGTTCTAATCCTTTGGAAAGTTCACAATTCAAAAAACCAAAAAACAGAAAGAATCATTTTCAAAAATCAAACGAAACAAGAATCAGTTTTTGATTCAAAACCTATAGCAATGCCATGTTATAAAACTTATTCACACCATCTACTGAAACATATCTCAATTAAAAACCAAACAAGACTCCATTTTCAAGTACAAACTATGTTTACTTCACCAACTTTTCATAAACACACAGTTGTGCATCGAATAACATAACAACAGTGCCTCCCTCACCAAGGAAGGTTGTTAAACGAAAAATCGTTTTCACAACAAAGGCACGACCATGCATCTGCTGAGTGTTCTACCATTTACACGACTACTGTAGCAACCCGACCTCAGACGGTCAAGTCTCTGTGCATAAGTGTCATCCCTGGATCGGTAATGCTGACACACACAGTACTCGAAGGATTTATAATAGGGTAGCAATCACACACTTATTACATCGGTAGTCTCCAAAGAGAACTTATTACAATAAAATATGGCTTAAGGCCATCTAAATAAGATAACAGTGGAAGGCTTGGAAGATAAAGTGAGTCCATCAACTCCAACGGCATAACTGAGTGCACGACAATGACCTAGCGCACCTTACTCTTCGTCTGAAAAGTCTGCAACATGACACGTTGCAACCCGATAACGGGTCAGCACATGGAATATGCTGGCATAGTAACACAATAGAGCAATGAACAGATAAATGCTATCACTACATGCATATATGGTTGGTGGAGGCTCTACGGTTAATATGTTTTTGCGAAAAGCCAATGTTTTCCTACAACAAAGGAATATATTTTTATTTAACAATCATGGTAGTTGAACAACATTGAGAAGGTTCCTCCAACTCAATCCCATTTAAAAGTAATTAACAACCCAACAAATTTAAATTAGAGTGACGAGATCCATGCGATAATCCAAGTACTAGATACTCAAGATGTCCATAACCGGGGACACGGCTAACCATGATTAGTTTGTACACTCTGCAGAGGTTTGCGCACTTTTCCCCACAAGACTCGATCTCCTCCGTTGGATTTCTCGCACTACATGGTGTTTGAGAAACGGATGACAGAGACACAGTCTTTCAGAAACATTAACTCTTTACTCTGGGTGGACAGTTACACCTACTTTCCCCTACATCTGCTAGCCTACCACTGAAAAAGGTCATGCAACATACTCAACTATGCTAGAGCCCATAATAGCTTGTGGCTGCACACGGAAGTTTCTACCATGAATAATCTTATGATCCCTTTGAGACTGGGTGGCGGACCATAGGATGATCACACGGGTACTCCGGGATATCCTAGGACAACACTGGATTCTCCATGTGCCCAAACCAACAATCCACCCAGATGTGTATTAAAGTAGCCACCTTAAGTTAACCATTAATTAACAATCTCACATCTGTCATGGATTCACTCACCCAAACCACGTCTACGAGCATAGCATAGTAACATAAGCATTACGTAGAAGTAACTCCCAGGGTTTGATAATAAACAGGACAATAGGTTCTACCTCATCATCTACTTCCCAACACCCACAAGTTAATCACATCCTAACCATGCAATGTTTGAGGATTGAAACTAATGCATAAAAACTGGGTAATAAAGGGGTATGATCAATTTGTTACTTGCCTTGCTGACGATTCGCAAAACCTAGTGACTCGTAGTAGCACGCTTCACACTCCGGGAATTCTATCGCAAACAAACAATAGCATACTTAAGCACTCAAGCATATATGCACGGGTAAAACTCAAATAAGAAGATCTAACCAAAAAGGTCAACTGAAGAACTTCGGTTTGCAAAAAGAATCAAATCAAACGGAGCAACGAAACTCAAACTACAAAAGAAACAAGATCCGTTTACTAATCTGGACCGAAGTCAAATTTTACAATACCAAAATCTTGTTCAAGTTGGTTAAACAGGAAGATAACTTCGAGATGAAGATCTAGGCACTTGTTTCACCTGATTTGGATAAACGAGCGAAAAGATATACTAGATCGAAGATCAGGGCAGAAATCGCGATTGAAAATAATCACGGAAAAACCTTGGAAAAAGAAACGAGACGAACAGGCTAACGAACGAACGTTCGCTGCCTGCGGTTAACTCACGAACAGCGTTCGTTAAAACGAACGTTCGCTATATAACTAAACCGCGAAAAACCGAACGAACCAATAAAAAAATGAATCTAGGGTTTCAAAAAAATGAACGGTTAACCGAAAAAAAACGACGAACGGCGACGGCGGCGTCGGCTACCTCCGGCAAGGCTCCGGCGGGGCCGCGCGGTGTCGGGGCTCCGGCGGCGGCGAGGGGCGACTGCGGCGGCGTCGGATGACGGCGGCTCAGGACGGCGGGTGGCGGCGGCGGCTTGCGGCGGCGGGGGCGTCTGGTGGCGGGGTGGTGGGTGGCGGAGAGGGCGGCGGCGACGGGGTACTTATAGGAGGGGTCGGGGCGAGGCCGACTTGGGGAAGGGGCGGCGCGGCGGCGGTGCGCAGGCGGACTCCAGCGAGTCTGTCTCGCGCACGGGAGGGGAGGCAGCGGCGCTAGGCGGGCCGGCCTGCTCGGCTGGGCTCCGGCCCAGCCGGGCGGGAATTTTTTTTAAACAGATTTTGCCGGAAGAATCCTGATAAATAAAATAAAAATCTAAAAATTCCAAAACAAATTTTCACCGTCTAAATAAAATATTTAGAACAGGATGAACATTTTCTTGGCCTAAAATGCAAATTTTAAAATATGCATATTTTTTTCTAATTCAAATAAAATTGCAATAAAATTCCAAATAAAATGTTTAATTGATTTTAATATTTTCGCTCCAATATTTCATTTATTTTCGAGAAGTCATATTATCTCCTCTCATATAGTTTAATATGAAATATTTTCGGAGAGAAAAATAATTGAAACCAAAGTGATCCTTGTTTCGATATTTGATAAAATTCAAATATGGAAAACATGAAATCCCTAACTCTCTCCGTGGGTCCTTGAGTTGCTTAGAATTTCGAGGATCGCAAAACGTAAAGCAATAAAATATGATATGCATGTATGACCTATGTATAACATTCCAAATTGAAAATTCAGGATGTTACAAACCTACCCCCCTTAAGATGAATCTCGCCCTCGAGATTCGGGTTGGCTAGAAAATAGGTGTGGGTGGTCTTTGCGTAGATCATCCTCTCGTTCCCAGGTGGCTTCATCCTCGGTATGGTGGCCCCACTGAACTTTGCAAAACTTTATAACCTTGTTGCGCGTGACTCGGCTGGCAAACTCGAGAATCCTGACAAGTTTCTCCTCATAAGTCAAATCACTGTCACACTGAATTGCTTCCAGGGGCACTGTATTTCTCAGAGGAATATCGGCCATCTCAGCATGACACTTCTTCAACTGAGAAACGTGAAACACATCATGAACTCCTGACAGTCCTTCGGGTAACTCCAACTTGTAGGCCACTTCTCCCATACGTTCCAAAACTCGGTATGGTCCTACAAATCTCGGGGCTAACTTTCCCTTAACTCAAAAACATTTAACTCCTCGCAGAGGTGACACACGAAGATATGATCTATCTTCGAATTCATAGACTACCTCCTTGCGTTTCGTGTCTGCATAACTCTTCTGTCTGGACTGAGCTACCTTCAGTCTGTCTCGAATTAGCTTAACCTTCTCTTCTGACTCTTTGATCAAATCTGGTCCAAACAAGTGACGGTCTCCAACTTCATCCCACATTAACGGTGTTCGGCATCTTCTTCCATACAGGGCTTCGAACGGTGCCATCTTCAAACTGGCCTGGTAACTATTATTGTATGAGAACTCTGCGTATGGCAAATTATCATCCCAACTAGATCCATAGTCTAGCGCACAAGCTCTCAACATGTCCTCCAGAATCTGATAGACTCTCTCAATCTGTCCATCTGTCTGCGGATGAAAGGATGTACTGAACTCTAGCCTGGTTCCCAAAGTTTGGTGCAGTTGGTGCCAAAACTTTGAAGTAAACTGTGTTCCTCTATCTGATACGATGGTCCTCAGAACTCCATGCAGACATACGATCCTGGTCATGTATATCTTGGCCAACTTCGCACTTGTATAGGTGGTTTTCACTGGGATAAAGTGAGCCACTTTGGTCAAGCGATCCACTACTACCCAGATAGAGTCATATCCCGATCGGGTCCTGGGTAATCCGGTGATAAAATCCATGCCAAGCTTATCCCACTTCCATTTTGGTATCGGCATAGGCTGCAGTAGTCCTGCTAGCTTCTGATGTTCTGCCTTCACTCTCTGACATACATCACACACTGCTACATACTCGGCAATATCCTTCTTCATACCAGTCCACCAGAAACGCTCCTTCAAATCCAAATACATTTTAGTGTTTTCGGGGTGCATCGAGTATGGCGAGTCATGAGCTTCCTGTAGTATCAACTTCCTGATCTCTGCACTATTAGGCACATAAACACGATCCTCAAACCACAAGGTGTCGTGCTCATCTTCACGAAAACCTTTGGCCTTTCCTTTGCTCATCCTCTCCTTTATCTTGGCAATTTCCTTGTCATCCTTCTGAGCTTCACGAATCTTTCCCAACAATGTAGACTGAACTTCCATCGCTGCAACAAAACCTCTAGGAACAATCTCCAACGAAGCTCCCTGAGATCCTCGGCTAACTCCTTTGGCAACCCTCCTGTTAGGAGAGTATTAACATAATTCTTCCGGCTCAAAGCGTCTGCTACGACATTGTCCTTTCCTGGATGATAATGCAGCTTCATGTCATAATCCTTTATAAGCTCCAACCATCTCCTCTACCTGAGGTTCAGCTCCTTCTGTGTGAAAATCTACTTCAAACTCTTATGATCCGTGTACACATCACAACGCTTTCCAATAAGAAAGTGTCTCCAGGTCTTGAGTGCATGCACTACGGCTGCTAACTCCAAATCATGAGTGGCGTAATTTAACTCATGTGGTCGAAGTTGACGTGAGGCATATGAAACAACTCTTCCATCTTGCATAAGTACTCCTCCAAGTCCTAAGCGAGAGGCGTCGCAATACACTTGGAATTCCTTGCGTATATCTGGCAGAATCAGCACTGGGGCTGTAGTCAGACGTTTCTTCAACTCCTGAAAACTGGCCTCACATTCTTCTGTCCATTTGAACTTAGTGTCCTTCTTCAACAACTCCGTCATGGGCTTCACAATTTTAGAGAAATTCTCGATAAATCTCCGATAATATCCTGCGAGTCCAAGAAAACTGCGGATCTCTCCAACTGAGGTGGGTGATAGCCAATCGGTGACTGACTTAACCTTGGTGGGGTCTACTGCTATACCTTCTCCTGATATAACATGTCCAAGGAATCCAACTTCCTTCAACCAAAACTCACATTTGCTGAACTTGGCATACGACTGATGTTCCCTGAGCTTCTCGAGAACTAAACGCAAATGCTCCTTGTGCTCCTCTTCATTCTTTGAGTATACCAAGATATCATCAATGAACACCACAACAAACTTATCCAAGAATTCCATCAACACCTTATTCATCATACTCATGAAATAGGCAGGGGCATTAGTCAATCCAAATGACATAACCGTATACTCGTAAAGCCCGTACCGTGTGGTGAAAGCTGTCTTAGGTATATCTTTTTCTCGAATCTTCAACCGGTGGTATCCTGATCGCAGATCGATCTTCGAAAACACTTTAGCTCCTTGCAGCTGGTCAAACAAATCATTGATCATCGGCAGTGGGTACTTGTTCTTGATCGTCACTTCATTCAGCGCACGATAGTCGACAACCATCCTCAACAATCGATCCTTCTTCTCAACCAAGAGCACTGGGGCTCCCCATGGTGATGAATTTCGTCGGATGTAACATTTCTCCAATAACTCCTTAATCTGTTTCTTGATCTCTTCCAGATCATTCGTGGGCATCCGGTATGGTCTCTTTGATATAGGCCTGATGCCTGGCAACAGCTCTATCAAAAACTCGATGTCTCGATCTGGTGGCATGCCTGGTAGTTCCTCTGGAAACACATCCGGGTAATCCTTCACAACTGGCACTTCCTCCTGAACAACTCCTGAGAGGGAATTTACTTGGGTTCTCCTTGGCGCATGCCTGGATACATACCTGATCCTTTTTCCCTCCGGAGAGGTGAGTAGAATTGACTTGCTGGCGCAATCGATGTTTCCTCCATACATCGACAGCCAATCCATTCCTAGTATCACATCCAAACCTTGCGACTCCAGAATTATCAAGTCGGAGGGGAAAACATGACTACCTATGGTTAATGGCATCTGAAAACATCCACTGCTTGCCATATACTCAGCTCCGGGTCAGGTTACTAGCATAGGTGTCCTAAGAACTTTAGTGGGCAACTTATACTTATCCACAAATCCCCTTGATATGTATGAATGCGATGCACCCGTATCAAAAAGTACGATAGCGGTAGAAGACTTAACCAAAAACTTACCGATAACTGCGTCTGGCTGCTCTTCAACCTCCTCCACGCTTACGTGGTTCACTTGTCCCCTGCTGGAAGGGTTGGGATTCTTCCTAGAGCTTCCATTGCCATTACCATTCTTCGCCTCAGGGCACTCCGTGGCATAATGTCCAGTCTTCCCGCACTTGAAACAAGTAATGTGACTTAGGTCCTTCTTGGCGGGTGTGGCTGGATTGGAGCGGTTCTGATTGCTGCTTGCTCCATTCCCATTCCCATTCTTGGGGCCATTGTGATTATGAGAACCACCTCCATTGTGAGCGTGGCCTCCATGGTTATGGGTATATCCTCCCGAGTTTGGGGCAAAGCGAGGCTTCTGCTGAGCTCCTGAATTGCACTTCCCTTGTCCAAACTTCCTCTTGCGGCTCTCAATCTGCTGCTGCTTCCCCTCAATCATAAGGGCCTTGTCTACCAACTCCTGGTAGTTGTTAAATGTTGCCACCATTAACTGCATGCTCATCTCATCATTCAGCCCTTCCATAAACTTCTCCTGCTTCACGGCATCTGTGGCCACATCATCTGGAGCATAGCGAGATAACTTGCTAAACTCATCCACGTACTGCCCCACAGTACGGTTCCCCTGGCGTAAGTTGCGAAACTCATGCTTCTTCATGCTCATAGCTCTAGCTGAGACGTGGGCTGTGCGGAATGCTTGCTGAAACTGCTCCCAAGTGACATTGGCTATAGGAAAAGTGGATGTGTAATTCTCCCACCATGAGGCTGCTGGTCCATACAATTGATGTGCGGCAAAATGCACCTTCTCAGCATCTGTGCAACCTGCGGTGGTCAACTCCCTTCCAATCCTGCGTAGCCAGTCATCAGCAACTATTGGCTCGGTGCTACTGGAAAACACCGGCGGCTGCAACCTCAGAAAACAGGCCAAGTTGTCAACTGGAGGTGGTGGTGGTGGTGGGTTGTTGTTGTTGTTGCCTTGGTTCTGAACTAACAACTGCATCAAGGCATTCTGCTGCTGGATCAACTGAGTGAGCTCCGGTGGGAAGACAAATCCGGGGTCACGTCTCGGAGGCATCTGATGGGTTTAGAGGGAAGAGGTTAGAATAGAATGAGGTCTAGTGAGAAAGCACTACCCATATGAACATGAGACAAACACAATCATATCATATCACTCAATGAATCAAGCAAGGGCATACAATCGATCTAACTATCGTTACAGTGCTCGGACTATACTATGTACATGGGGGATACTACTGATCATATGGTGGTCTACTAGAAATTTTGATGGGTGGAAGACTCCATGACATCTGCTCTAGCTTCGTCTTCATAGTCATCATCACTGCTGTCGGGGTCGAAGTCGGTGTCGTCGATGATGATGTAGTCCTCAGAACGAATGTCATCAGGATGGTCGTCATCTCCTCCTGGCGCGGGATCTCCCATGAATACTCCGAGCTTCCTTATCAGGTCGTCATTCTTCTCCACTAGTGTTGCGATTTCCTCCTCGTATCCGTCGCGTGTAGACTTGAGTTCCTCTTCTAGCTCCATGTTCCTGGTCATCGCCTTCTTCAAATCTATCATGCTAGCGCACATTTGGTTCTCCTGGCATCGAATGTGCTGGTTTAACTCCTGGATGAATGCTGCAATGGACCTGTCCTTCCTGGTGCTGATCATCTCCCATTGCTCGTCTCGGCGCCCACATATCTGGTAGATAGTGTCCTTCAGCTCCTGTTTGTAGACTTCTCCAATACGTCCCATAGCAATGTGGGCTGCCATGCTCTTGCCTAGACTCCAGGATGGCGCATCAAAGGAAAACTCTATGGGCTCAGTGACTGGCGTGAATGTCCTTCCTGGAACTTGAACCCGAATCATCCAACGCTCCTCTTCTGGTAAAGTGGCGGTGTAGGTCCCGGTGAAACTTGGTATTCCAATGTTCAGGTACCTAGTGACTTCCTTCAAGTGTCGTCCAAAGGGTGTGTCTTCATCCGGTTGTGCAAACTTCTTCCTTGAGTCCGCCATCCTATAGAGTAGAAAATGGAGAGGAGTCAGAAATGAGTAGAGAAGAGTGACCTATGGCTTATCTTAGTGGTCGTGTCCTACATTCAGCGTGGGCTCTGATACCATCTTGTAACGACCCGACCTCAGACGGTCAAGTCTCTATGCATAAGTGTCATCCCTGGATCGGTAATGCTGACACACACAGTACTCGAAGGATTTATAACAGAGTAGCAATCACACACTTATTACATCGGTAGTCTCCAAAGAGAACTTATTACAATAAAATATGGCTCAAGGCCATCTAAATAACATAACAATGGAAGGCTTGGAAGATAAAGTGAGTCCATCAACTCCTGCGGCATAGCTGAGTGCACGACAACGACCTAGCGCACCTTACTCTTCGTCTGAAAAGTCTGCAACATGACACGTTGCAGCCCGATAACGGGTCAGCACATGGAATATGCTGCCATAGTAACACAATAGAGCAATGAACAGATAAATGCTATCACTACATGCATATATGGTTGGTGGAGGCTCTACGGTTAATATGTTCTTGCGAAAAGCCAATTTTTTCCTACAACAAAGGAATATATTTTTATTTAACAATCATGGTAGTTGAACAACATTGAGAAGGTTCCTCCAACTCAATCCCAATTAAAAGTAATTAACAACCCAACAAATTTAAATTAGAGTGACGAGATCCATGCGATAATCCAAGTACTAGATACTCAAGATGTCCATAACTGGGGACACGACTAACCATGATTAGTTTGTACACTTTGCAGAGGTTTGCGCACTTTTCCCCACAAGACTCGATCTCCTTCGTTGGATTTCTCGCACTACATGGTGTTTGAGAAATGGATGACCGAGACACAGTCTTTCAGAAACATTAACTCTTTACTCTGGGTGGACAGTTACACCTTTCCCCTACATCTGCTAGCCCACCACTGAAAAAGGTCATGCAACATACTCAACTATGCTAGAGCCCATAATAGCTTGTGGCTACACACGGAAGTTTCTAGCATGAATAATCTTATGATCCCTTTGAGCCTGGGTGGCGGACCGTAGGATGATCACACGGGTACTCCGGGATATCCTAGGACAACACTGGATTCTCCAGGTGCCCAAACCAACAATCCACCCAGATGTGTATTAAAGTAGCCACCTTAAGTTAACCATTAATTAACAATCTCACATCTGTCATGGATTCACTCACCCAAACCACGTCTACGAGCATAGCATAGCAACATAAGCATAACGTAGAAGTAACTCCCAGGGTTTGACAATAAACAGGACAATAGGTTCTACCTCATCATCTACTTCCCAACACCCACAAGTTAATCACATCCTAACCATGCAATGTTTGAGGATTGAAACTAATGCATAAAAACTGGGTAATAAAGGGGTATGATCAATGTGTTACTTGCCTTGCCGACGATCCGCAAAACCTAGTGACTCGTAGTAGCACGCTTCGCACTCCGGGAATTCTATCGCAAACAAACAATAGCATACATAAGCACTCAAGCATAGATTCACGGGTAAAAATCAAATAAGAAGATCTAACCTGAAAGTTCAACTGAAGAACTCCGGTTTGCAAAAAGAATCAAATCAAACGGAGCAACGAAACTCAAACTACGAAAGAAATAAGATCCGTTTACTAATCTGGACCGAAGTCAAATTTTACAGTACCAAAATCTTGTTCAACTTGGTTAAACAGGAAGAGAACTTCGAGACGAAGATCTAGGCGCTTGTCTCACCTGATTTGGATAAACGAGCGAAAATATATACTAGATCGAAGATTAGGGCAGAAATCGCGATTGAAAATAATCGCGGAAAAACCCTAGAAAAAGAAACGAGGCGAACAGGCTAACGAACGAACGTTCGCTGCCTGCGGTTAACTCACGAACAGCGTTCGTTAAAACGAACGTACGGACGAACATTCGCTATATAACTAAACCGTGAAAAACCGAACGAACCGATGAAACAAAATGAATCTAGGGTTTCAAAAAACCGAACGGTTAACCGAAAAAAAACGACGAACGGCGGCGGCGGCGTCGGCTACCTCCAGCGGGGCGGGGCAGCGTCGGGGCTCCGACGGCGGCAAGGGGCGACTGCGGCGGCGTCGGACGATGGCGGCGCGGGACGGCGGGCAGCGGCGGCGTGCGGCGGCGGGGCGCGGAGGCGGCAGCGGCGTCTGGTGGTGGGGTGGTGGGTGGCGGAGAGGGCGGCGGCGACGTGGTACTTATAGGAGGGGTTGGGGCGAGGTCGACTTGGGGAAGGGGCGGCGCAGCGGCGTGGCGCAGTCGTACTCCGGCGAGTCCGTCTCGCGCACGGGAGGGGAGGCGGCGGCGCTAGGCGGGCCGGCCTGCTCGGCTGGGCTCCGGCCAAGCCGGGCGGGAATTAAAAAAAAACAGATTTCGCCAGAAGAATCCTAATAAATAAAATAAAAATCTAAAAATGTCAAAACAAATTTTCACCGTCTAAATAAAATATTTAGAACAGGATGAACATTTTTGGCCTAAAATGCAAATTTTAAAATATGCATATTTGTTCTAATTCAAATAAAATTCCAAATAAAATGTTTAATTGATTTTAATATTTTGCCTCCAATATTTCATTTATTTTGGAGAAGTCATATTATCTCCTCTCATATAGTTTAATATGAAATATTTTCGGAGAGAAAAATAATTGAAACCAAAGTGATCCTTGTTTTGATATTTGATAAAATTCAAATATTGAAAACGTGAAGTCCCCAACTCTCTCCGTGGGTCCTTGAGTTGCTTAGAATTTTGAGGATCGCAAAACGAAAAACAATAAAATATGATATGTATGTATGAACTATGTATAACATTCCAAATTGAAATTTCGGGATGTTACAACTACTTTCACAGTCAAAGATGGAATACGCACATATGGATCACGCACGCAACACGCAACGAATTAAAAAAATCAATGAACAAGATAAGTGAAAATCTTAAAAAACAGATAAAACAAACGCCTGTTTCCGAAAATCTACGCCTGGAACCGCTGGATGACTACCAACTGCTCTTTGGTGGTTTCCTTTTTTGCACGACAAAGTAAAGATCCCTTTCACTTTTCCGACTCCATTTGCATCCTCTTCCTCGAAAGTTTCTCGCCGACCGCAGTTCACCACCGCACACCTCCAGCCATGGACGACGGGAAACTAACAACACTCATCGAACACATCACTACCCACGGTACAACCGTGCTGGAGGTGGTGTACACCAACGACCCAAGGACCGTGGAGCGGATCATCAAAAAGTACGAGGAATGGCTAAAGGAGGAGAAGAACAAGTTCGTCGGCCTCGACCTCGAGTACACACGTAAGAGCAGTTACATACGACAAGGGATCGCCGTCGTCCAACTTGCCATGCACGAGCATGTCCTTGTATACCACTACTGCAGGTCCGAGCGCTCCGAGGCGTTACTTGACTTCCTGCAACGGAAAGCGGTAACTTTCACTAGCGTCGACACCAGGAGCGACAAGACCATGCTTGCCCGTGCATGGATCAAAATTTTAGACGAGCACCATGTCGACATCCAGAGGCTATTCTGCATCAAGGGTGGTGGAGAAAGGGACTCCATGGGTGACCTTGCAGCGGCCATCATCGACCCCTCATACAAGAACATGAAGAAATCATTCCCAAAGGAGAAGCACCAGTTCTGGGAGTGGAAACCGCTTTCCCCGATACACCTTGAGTACGCAGCAAAGGACGGGTATGTTAGCTATGAGTTGTACCGAAGAATCCTAATCATCAAGAACGGGCTACGTCACCTCCACCAACAACCAATGAAAGAAATACTCTGCCCACGTAAGAACAAAGACGAGGGATCTTCCAGCGGCTGGAAGCGCCGGAAGGGAAACAGTGGTTGGTAAATTGCGAGAAAATGGATGTCTACATTAAACTAGTAGGAACTACTATTATCATAATTTAGATTGAATGAACCTATGTTGTAAATATGTTTGTTGTTGCTCAAAAATGCTGTGTGTATTGTATTACTATTTTACGTTTGAACTTTGAACACAGTGGTGTGCTCATGTACAAATGCATACTACGTTTTGCATGTCTAAATGCAATTAGTAAGTTATGTCCCAGTATTGAGCAAGCATATATTGTATCCATGATTATAGAACGAGAGATATGTCGCACGATATTTTATTATAATTTTCATACTCAACCTTTACAAGATGCATCGTGCATTTACAAGAATATGTGATGGTATCGTTGTAAACTTTCAGTATAATGCTTATTAAACATTGGCGTGAACAATTCATAAATAGTGCAGAAGAACATTCGGTACACAGACACAAGCGACAAGAACTTTGTTACTTTAACCACATTGAAAAAAATTAAAATCACACAACACAACCATTTCACATCAAACACCGCTCCGTCCATTCAGAACATCCTTGCTATTGCACACAGGCTCCTCTCCGTACACCAGTTCTGCACGGTACCACAAAACTACACTACCGTGTGCAACTGACCTATGTACAACCATGGCTCTCTAAGTGTCTACTCAACCCATGCATGTGGTGCCACGCACCCATGACCCTAGAGACTTCACACATGTGCATCCACAACCGAGCCCCTCTAACCAAATATTCGAACCGATGCCTCTACTGCCATACATTCGTGCCTCTAGAAACTTGACAGCAGCAAGAGGGTTCAAAACCGTGCCTCCATACAACCGTGCTTGTACTGACTTCACTTTCGTGCCTCTATTTGCTTGATCAACGTGCCTCACATGAAACCCACAGTAACTCTACGTGCTCCGCACGCGTGATCGCCAGTGCAACTTTGGTGCTGCACAAACGCTCCTCTCAGTATATCCGTGCCTCCACACAACCGTGTCTGTACTGACTACAATCCCGTGCCTCCGTTTGCTCAATCCACGTGCCTCACATAAAACCAACAGTAACTCTACGTGCTACACACACACGTGCCTCTCGCATGAAACCCACAGTATCTCTACGTGTTTGGCACGCGTGATCGCCCATGCAACTTTGGTGCTGCACACACGTTCCTCTCAGTATACCCGTGCCTCCACACAACCGAGCCTGCACTGACTTCAATTCCGTGCCTCCGCTTGCTCAATGCACGTGCCTCACATGAAACCCACGATAACTCTACGTGCTCCGCACGTGTGATCGCCAGTGCAACTTTGGTGCTGCACACACGCTCCTCTCAGTATACACGTGCCTCCACACAACCGTGCCTGTGCTGACTTCAATTACGTGCCTCCGTTTGCTCAATCCACGTGCCTCACATAAAAGAGATGCACAGCCATGCCTCAGAGTAAACAACACACGTGCCTCTACTGTATTTATAACTATGACCCCAATTAAATAACATCCGTCCAAAAAAACATCTTTAAAAGAGATGCACAGCCATACCTCTTCTACAAACGAACAACAGCAATGAACAGTTAGGTTCATATCGTTTCATATATCTAAATAACATTAAACCGTAGCATAGAATTTTAAACAAAATCCATTATGTTCAAAGGCTATAACTAACATCACTGCGGCAGAAGATTGAAGATAACAACAAGCCTCCCATCACGCTCTTTGAAAGTTATCAGCACCAAGCTGTTTACTTCAATAGACGATGCCTCGAGAAAATCACTGAAACCTTCCTGTTTGAACACCATTCTATTACCCAGGCCAATGAAGTAGGAGCAAGGAGTGCTCACAGATATATCATCATCACCAGATTCCAAAGTAACTTCAAGAGTTAAAACGCCAGTCCTAGGAAAAGTCACAAACCCCTTCAAACTCCTCACAACAATACCAGGAATAACCTGACAAAAAACATCAAGCTATCAGAAATAGAACAAAAATTCAAAACTATAAATAGAAGAGATAATAAAAATAAATAAATAAACAAAAACAAACAAAAAACAGTGGAAAAAAATCTGACCATATGATGACCATTAACATTCATGGAATCAATCCTATGAACAAAAGGACAACGGGGTATGTAGTCATCATCAAAGAGTTGACACCTCATGAAATACATCTGCCGATAATTAAGAAAAACACCACGAGTGTAATAACAACTCCCAACAAGTTCCATCTCGGAGTCGCTCAAACCATCAAGAGCTACAAAATATAATTACACAGGCTCAAGGGAATAGAAAAATCATCATGTACAATAAAACAAGCTAAAAACTTCCTTAAAAATAAACCTTACCAACAGACAGTAAAGGAGACAACGCATCTCCACGACCAACACGATAAAAATCAATACCAATCCACGTTCCATAATGTTCAAGCCTAATGGTCATTATATCACGAGGACGAACACCATAATCATTGACCAATCGTTCCTAGGAAGGACCATGGAATTTTCTCCTCACCCGACCATGACTAAACAGAACACCATACAAATAACCCTCGTTGCACTAAAGAGGAAGATCAGTATCTTCGTCACCCCTCCTTATGGCTAAAGCCCTACACTCCTTGATGTAACGAGCAAGATGAGCTCTAACACTGCACGGAACATACTGCACAACAAATCAGAACGAGGATCATAATCAAAATCAAAACAGCATGTGCAGCACCAAAGGAAATAAGCGTGTGTGCCAAAAATTAAACAATTGTAAAATGATATTCTTACAACACGCCTCCAACAACGCCGATCCAGGACCACACTGAACCCATCTACAGAATAATCAACAGAAGAACATGGACCACCAGGCATACGGCAAAAAGGACAGGCCATAACTGCAACAAACACAATGATTATCAAGAACTAATCCCACAAAACCCAGTTGAAACTTGACATCTGATAGTGTTGGTAGTCCCCACCCGTAACTACCCCATAAATCTCCATATCCCGGAAATATAATGGGAACAAAAAGAGAAACAAGAAAGGAAAACAGGGAACCCACGAAGGCAACCGGTAGGAAATGATGATATCGCGAACGGGGAAGCGCCGTCGACGCTAAAGAAGGACCACCGTAAGAGCAAGCAACAAGCGCTGCGGCCGGGACAGGGGCCGCCGTAACCACGCAACAAGAAAGGCGGCCGCGACGGGCAGAGACGACGGCAAAGAAAGAACAATGCGCGACGACGGTTCGCCCACACCAGAGAGAAACAGATCTCAAAACAGATCAAAATGTATTACAAAACATTAAAAGTATAAGGATTAAAGTGAAAAAAGAAAAAACCACAAAGGGAAACCGGAAAACAGAAATCACGGGAGAAGCGTGCTCGCGCTAAGTGTCGCGCGCGGAGCGTCTCGGAAAAGTCTCACGAACGCTCCGCACGTGACACTTGGCGTGCGGGGAGCGCTCTCCGACTAATCGTTGCGGGAAGCACTCCTCAATTAGTGATTTCGAGAAAACAGGATACTTCCTCGATACCCGTATCGTGCGTATCGCCGTATTGGCGACGTTCGGTACGCCGATACATCAATTTCTGCCGTATCAGTGGTACGTAGACTATACCTCTCCCGAGGGGGCATAAAGGTGTTCTGCCCGCGTGTCTCCATTCCACACGACCATGCCATCGCCGTCCTCCCCAATGGCGCCACTTTCCTGCCGTGACCTCTCCGCGCAGCTCTCCTCCCTCCCGCACCGCGCCACCGCCGCCACCACCACCCACACACAAATCTCCCTCCGACGAGCTCCAGCCCCGCGCGCACCACTCACCACCGCCAAAAGATTGCAGCTCCCCTCCGCGGCCACCAGGGACGACGCGCTCGCCTCCCTCGTCGGCCAGCTAGAGCAGAACCTCACCCAAGACGAGGAAGAGGACGACCTGTACCTTCCCGACGATGCCTCGTCCGCCCGGCGCCGCGCAGCACAGAAGCACCAGGACGAGCTGCCCGCGCGGTGGCGCGAGATCCACGGCAGCGACGACTGGGCGGGGCTTCTTGACCCGATGGACCCGCTGCTCCGCTCCGAGCTCATCCGCTACGGCGAGCTCGCGCAGGCCTGCTACGACGCCTTCGACTACGACCTGGCCTCCCGCTACTGCGGCAGCTGCAAGTACCCGCGGCGCGCCTTCTTCGAGCGGCTGGGCATGCCCGACGCGGCGCGGGGCTACGCCGTCACCCGCTACCTGTACGCCACGTCCAACTTCCGGTTCCCCAACTTCTTCTCCGGGAGGTCCCGCGCCGACGCCAAGCTCTGGAGCCAGCGCGCGAACTGGATCGGCTACGTGGCCGTGTCCACGGACGAGGAGTCCGCGCGGCTGGGCCGGCGCGACATCGCCATCGCGTGGCGCGGCACCATCACGCGGCTCGAGTGGGTGTCGGACCTCATGGACTACCTCCGGCCCGTGGCCGACGAGGGCATCCCGTGCCCGGACCCCGAGGTGAAGGTGGAGTCCGGCTTCGTGGACCTCTACACCGACAAGGACCCCTCCTGCCGCTTCTGCAAGTACTCCGCCCGCGAGCAGGTCCTGGTGGAGGTCCGCAAGCTCGTCGCCCACTACACCGCCCTCGGCGAGGACGTGAGCATCTCCGTCACCGGCCACAGCCTCGGCAGCTCCCTCGCCATCCTCAGCGCCTACGACATCGCCGAGTCCGCCGCCAACCTCTCCAACGGCAAGGTACGAACGGATAAGTTCTCCCGATGATTCAGTTCAGCGTCCATCTCCATGCATGCGCACGTACGAATGATTACGATGGGTGTGCAGAGGGCGGCGGTGTGCGTGTACTCCTTCTCGGGGCCGCGGGTGGGGAACGGGCGGTTCAGGGAGCGGTTCGAGGGGGAGCTCGGGGTGAAGGCGCTGCGGGTGACGAACGTGCACGACAACGTGCCGCGGATGCCGGGGATCTTCCTGAACGAGGGGGTGCCGGAGATGGTGCGGCGGGTGGCGGAGGGGCTGCGGATGCCGTGGTGCTACAGCCACGTTGGCGTGGAGCTCGCGCTCGACCACAAGCGGTCGCCGTTCCTCAAGGACACGCTCGACCCCGGCTGCTCCCACAACCTGGAGGCGCACCTGCACCTCCTCGACGGGTAAGTTATTGCACGTCCGCATCCATCACCTCCGTACCGTATACCTTTCCCGCTGTCTCATTTGCCGAAAGTAATCACCTCTCGGTCGCCGTCACCTCTGGCCCTCCGCACCTACCCATGGCGACTTGTGTGGAACGATGTGGTCTAGGAATCACGTACGTGGCCACTGAGTAAGTGTATTTAAAATGGTTATTACAAGGTGCGAACGCACAGCCAGTGTCAGTTTCTTGCCTCGCACTCTCGCTGTCCCCGAGTCCAATATGCCGGTGTGAAGACGTCTCTGATGACCCGCTTTTAAGTTTTAACTCGGGTGGTTGTAGCTGTACCCTGGAACTTATTGCATGTCATATCATATGTACTACGGGCGTCACCGCCGGCCGCAGTAGCGGGAGCATGCAGTCCTACGGGCGTCGGTTGGCAGCGCCGGGAAGAAAAGATTGTACATACTGGGATCATGGCTGTTGATGGTGATCTTAACTGTCCAAAAGATTAGCGTTGATATTTGATTTTCAAGTACCTGATGAATACTCCCTCTGTACCAAATAATCCCAAAACTCTTAGGCATCATGCATTAACTACTCATCTTGTTTCCTGTTTTTTGCAACAAAAAAAACCATAAGTTACTAGCACAACATGCAGTGATCAATTCTCTGCATGTAATGGCATTAATTAGCAAATAAATATCAAATTCTCTCGTTTTTTTCCTTCTTAGTCGCGGTGCACAATCTAAGAGCACGGCTAATAGAAGCGCCGGCTACTGGTTGTATACCAGCTTCATGTCAGCAGTAGCCTTCATAAAAGAAAACCCATGTAATAAAGAGCTGCTGGATGGTTAAAGTAATCAATGTTTGCGTGCATGGAAAACATTGTTGATTGGACGGTAAGACGCTTGGGCCAGAGAACGGCAGTGATAGCGCTTACTCCGGTGGCTGCAAGCAGGCAAAACTTTCTCGCGTCTTGTGTTGTAGCGGGGCGATTGATGAAGTGCTCGCTACCTTCTCTCTTCTGCCTTAACTCTCCTGCTCAAAACTTTGCTGAGGTGAAATCGCTTATAGTCTGCTTAGTAGAACTATAAACTATTGTACTTGTTCTAAGATGACTAATGCACCGGTACTGAGGCAGTGGGCCGTACGTATATATCATTACTTGGTGTTGAATATGAGGGGGCTTCATGAAACATAAGCACAGATCACTTGGCCCAGTTTGATGGGTCAAACTAAGAAGTGTACAAACTTGCATTAGACACATGTGCACGTTTTTTCTGGTTAAGGTCATTATTTTTGGATCGGGACAGACGTGTGCCACGATATAATTCCTGCCATCCGTGTCACTGTGTGGGACAGATGCAGAGGTCATCCATGCCGAGCCGAGCCGTACATGGAGGAGCAGCAATCATACGAGTGATCTTGAGGAGATCTTTATTAGTTGGCTGACTGATCTCTAGCGAGACGCCAAGGCCATATGCTACTTGACTTGCACCAATAATTTGGTTAGCATGTTCACACGAATACTGACACTGACATTTCCTAACACCAATACGTATTGTATACTCCACTACAGTACTTGTCGTTGTGAGTACGCCGGCGGTACGTCCAAACCCATCGCGCCTTTCTACGTACAACCCATGTGATAACGGGCAAAAAGAAAAAAAAACATGTGATATGTACTCAACTAATCTAAACACAATATGACAAGATCTATCTGCATTTTCTAAAGGGGTGTTGGGTCGTGTGATAGATGCGTCGAGTTTATCAAGAGGACCGGTGCGTAATGCCGAGATTAAATAATGGGTCAGGTCCATTGAAATACTCTTGTTGATCTGTTGTTGGCACCCATGGGCCTCATGCATCATGCATGGTGATGCATGGCACTATCTCTTGTTGTCGTGTTCCTAAAAAATCTCTTGTTGTCCAACGTTGTAGAAAAGGGGGTAAAGCCCGGTTTGATCAGTGATAGAAAGGAAAGTGCTTTAAGGAAAGTAATCTTTCGGTCAAGCTAGTAAGTACTAGGAGTAGTAGTGCATTTCCTCTGCATTAAGCCATGCACGCAATCTTTTATTTATCATTTCAAAGTTCATATCAGGCATAGCCACCCCAAAGGCAAAATAGAAAATATTGCAGGGAAATGAGCCTCATGCATCAGAAATCCAGGCCTACTAGTAGACCGTCACAGTTGAACAAATCCCAAGGGGCCATTTCCCATCAAAATAAAATTACACATGTGCACATTTCTTTTTTGTTAAGGTCCTTGTTAGGATCGGGACAGACGATATTATTCCAGCCACCTGTGTGGGACAGAAGCAGATCAGAATAGATCATCTACGCGCGGTGCGGTAGTGCGGTACATGGGCGATCACAATCATACGATCTTGATTAGTTGGCTGATTGATCTCCACGGAGACGCCAAGGACGTACACTACTTGACTTGCACCAATAATTCGAAGAACACCAACATTTCCTGGTGGGAAAATATGTGGCTGGAACGTTGGCGCGTACGTCGTATTTTGACAGCCCGCACCGTCTGATCACGTCACGCATGCAGGCTGCAGCAGATGTGCGCTCCACCGGCCCCTCCCGGTCACCGTGATGCCCTGGCTGACGTGAGGTGTTTACAGACGTCACGGTGTTTGCCCGTCGTGCCGTACTGGTGATTGCAGGACTAGTACGTATAGTTTTATGAGTAAGCTGGCGGTACGTCCAAACTGATCACGTCTGGCGTACTGCGAGTCTACGACCAACTTGTCATGCTAGCACGATACGACAAGTTCTATGTGCATTTTCTAAAGGGATGGCAGGTCGAGTGATAGATGCTTAAGAGTTTGTCAATAGGACCCGTGCGTAATGCGGAGACTTAACTATGCATCAGGTCCAATGAAATACTCATGGGCCACATGCTGTCATGGACAAGACAACCAAGCCAGAGGTGACAGTCGGAGTAAGCATCATACTACTGTCAGACGCAGTTGGTGTAACTACTCGCCAGTACAATACAACATGACACTATATAAGATCGATTCGCTCGTGTACTGCATGGGCCTTCGTGCCCGTTGCTTCGTTGTTAACGAAAAATACTAAGATCACCAACTGCTACGTAAATTTTGTACTCCTGTCTGTATGATTCGACCGATGCATGCTTTTGCTGCAGGTACCATGGCAGCGGGGAGCGGTTCGTGCTGGCGAGCGGGCGCGACCCGGCGCTGGTGAACAAGGCGTCCGACTTCCTCAAGGACCACCACTGCGTGCCCCCCTTCTGGCGCCAGGACGAGAACAAGGGCATGGTCCGCGCCCCCGACGGCCGCTGGATCCAGCCCGACCGCCGTGGCCACCTGGACGACGACCACCACCACGACGGTCACCACGTCGTCGACGGCGACCACCACGGCCACTTCCGCCTCTTCCGCCAGCCGTAGAAAACCAGCGCGCCGGCGAACGGTCATACGCAATGCCGAATGAGCTTAATTACCGTGATTTACAACCGACAACCGTCCGGCACGGCCGCACCGGCGCTCGACGGCGTTGCGTTAGTACTTGTGATTTGAGAAGCGCACTGTTTGATCGAAGTAAATTTGAAAAAAGAAACACATGTTTGGACCTAGGTGTTATCACATAGCCAAAGCCATCATCTCCGCTCCCCCCCACACCCCCGAACAGGCCCCCCAAGTCCTTTTTTTTATAGCCGGCGCTAAAAAACCGGCTCAGTCGCGCCCCCAGAAGCCCACTTATCGTCGGTTAGGGCCGAATTTGGTGCTAGCGGACCCAGGCCGAACCTGGCGCACTGGGGGGCGCCGGGGAAAACACTTTTGGCACGAAAGCCTGGTGGACCCGTTGAGTCAGCGACCAGGCGCGCTCGTCGTCCTCATCGCCTCGGTTTCCCACGGGGAATCAATGTCAGGGCTGCCACCGGTCGGCCTTCCATTGATTCTTCACGGGCGGCACAGTGAAGGCGCGTTGATGTCGCTTGAACTACGTCGGTATTTTTCCAAAGAGGAAGGGATGATGCAGCACAGCGGTAGGTATTTTCCTCAGTTATGAAACCAAGGTATCAATCCAGTGGGAGAACCAAGCAACACTATGTAAACGGTACCTGCACACAAAGAACAAATACTTGCAACCCGACACGTAAAAGGGGTTGTCAATCCCTCTCGGGTAACGGCGCCAGAAATTGGCAAGTTGACGGGAAAATATTTGTGATAGATTGATAGATGCAAATAAAATAACGGCAAATAAAATTCAGCGAGGTACTTTGGGTTTTTGATAATATAGATCCGAAAATAAAAGATGCAAATAAAGAAAAAAGGCTATTAGCAATGTAGATCTGAAAATATATGATGGGAAAATAGACCCGGGGGCCGTAGATTTCACTAGTGTCTTCTCTCAAGAAATAGCACATGGTAGGTAAACAAATTACTATTGGGCAGTTGATAGAACATCGAATAATTATGATGATATCCAGGCAATGATCATTATAGGCATCACGTCGAAAACTAGTAGACCGACTACTGCATGTATCTACTACTATTACTCCACACATCGACCGCTATCCAACATGCATCTAGTGTATTAATTTCATGGAGAAATAAAGTAATGCAATAAGTACGATCACATGATGTAGACGAGATCTATTTATATAGGAATAGCCCCCATCTTGTTATCCTTAATAGCAACGATACTGCAAGTCTTGCTGCCCCTTCTGTCACTGGGAAAGAACACCGCAAGATCGAACCCATCACAAAGCACCTCTTCCCATGACAAGAAAAATTGATCTAGTTGGCCTAACTAAACCAAAGATTCGAAGAATAAATACGAGGCTATAAATAATCTTGCATATAAGAAATCAAAGAAAACTCAGATAACTTTCATGGATATAGATCTCATCATAAACTCAAAGTTCATCGGATCCCAACAAACACACCGCAAAAAGAGTTAAATGAAATAGATCTCCAAAAGACCATTGTATTGAGAATAAAAAAGAGAGAACAAGCCATCTAGCTACTGCATACGGACCCGTAGGTCTATGATGAACACTCACGCATCATCGAAGAGGCACCAATGAGGATGATGAACCCCTTCGTGATGGTGTCTGGATTGGATCTCGTGGTTCTGGATTTTGCGGCGGTTGAAATTGTGTTTCGTCGACTCCCTTAGGGTTTCTGGAATATTTAGAAATTTATAGGGAGAAGAGGCCGTGCAGGGGGGGGGGTCATCGAGGTGGGCACAACCCCCTGGGCGCGCCTGGGCCTCCTGGCGCGCCCTGGTAGGTTATGCTTCCCTCGGGCCTCCCCTCTAGTACTTCTTTGGCCCAATGGATGACTTCTGGTCCAAAAAGTTTCGATGCGTTTGGACTCCGTTTGGTACTGATATTCTGCGAAGTAAAAAACAGCAACTGGCACTAGGCACTATGTCAATAGGTTAGTCCCGAAAAGTGATATAAAGTTGCTATAAAATAATTGTAAAACATCCAAGAATAATAATATAATAGCATGGAACAATAAAAAAGTATAGATACGTTGGAGACGTATCAGCATCCCCAAGCTTAATTCATGCTCGTCCTCAAGTAGGTAAATGATAAAAACGCAAATTTTGATGTGGAATGCTGCCTAACATGTTCATCACATATTCTTTTCTTTTGTAGCATGGATATTTGGACTTTTATATGGTTCAAAGCAATAGTCTAGTTTTGACATGAAGATTTAAGTACTCAAGCACATCAACAAGCAACCATGTCTTTCAAAATATCAATACTAAAGAAAGTTATCCCTAGCCCATCATGCTCAATCATTGATCAATTCATGAAACACACTCGCATATTAGCTACATCCAATGCTCAAGTATGATCATAGTGCCCCTTAGTTGTTGATTTATAAGAGAAGATGGAGACTCAAATAAAAATAAAAATTGCACAAAGTTAGCAGATAGGCCCTTCATAGAGGGAAGTAGAGATTTGTAGAGGTGCTAGACCTCAAAGCTTAAATTGAGAGAAAAAAATTGAGAAGCATACTTTTCCGTCAACGAAGACGACCAAGTAATTCCCAACACTTTCCATGCTAGATATGTCATAGGCGGTTCCAAAACAGAAAATAAAGTTTATTCCTTTTTCCACCATTCTTTCACAATCCATGGCTAGCCGTATCCACGAGTGCCTTCCATACCAACACTTTCCAAGGAATTTATTATTTGACAACATAAAGTAAATTTATTTTTCATTTCGGGACTGGGCATCCCTATTACCATCGTACTCTCGTGCAATGAGAAGTGAATAAACACTCATCATGAGAATAACACATCTAGCATGAAAAATATTTGGCCACCCCTTGCCGCTTATGAGCGATACTAGCACACAAAGGAAATTCATTTTGAAAATTAGAGATGGCACATACAAATTTGCTTAGAATGGCACGAAAATACCGCATATAGGTAGGTATGGTGGACTCATATGGCAAAACTGGGTTTAAGGATTTTGGATGCACAAGTAGTATTTCTACTTAGTACAAGTGGAGGCTAGCAAAAATATTGAGAAGCAACCAACCAAGAAACAAAAAAATCACATAAGTGAGCATTAAGTAGAACTAACACCGAATAATGCACCACAAGTAGGATGTAATTTCATTGCATAACTATTGACTTTCGTGCTTGCATAGGGAATCACAAACCTTAACACCGGTATTCTTACTAAAGCATAATTACTCACCAACATGACTCACATATCACTATCATCATATCTCAAAACTATTACAAAGAATCAAGTTTATTTTGTCCGATGATCTTCGTGAAAGTTTTTATTATATTGACAAGCTTAAACAAATCTAAGTGAATAACATGAGCATAAAAATTTTCATCTCTCAAAATATTATAAGTGAAGCATGAGAGAATTTCTTTAAAATTTAATAACTCTCAAATAAATCTAAGTGAAGCATGAGAGCATTTCTTCAAAAAATATTAAAGTACACCGTGCTAAAAAAGATACAAGTGAAGCACTAGAGCAATTCCATAGCTCAAAAAATTTAAGTGAAGCATAAAGAGCAATTCTAACAAATCATAGCATAATTTTGGCTATCTCAAATAGGTGTGTCCAGCAAGGATACTTGTGACAAACTAAAAAGCAAAACCATCAAAGACTCATATAATACAAGACGCTCCAAGCAAAACTCATGATACGTGACGAATAAAAATATAGCTCCAAGTAAAATGCCGATGGTCGTTAGAAGAAAGAGGGGATGCCACTCGGGGCATCCCCAAGCTTAGTTGCTTGTTTATCCATGAATATTATCTTGGGGTACCATGGGGCACCCCCAAGCTTAGGCTCTTGCTACTCCTTATTCCTTCATCCATCGTGATCTCACCCAAAACTTGTAAACTTCAATCACACAAAACTTAACAAAACCTTCGTGAGATTCGTTAGTATAAGAAAGCAAATCACTACTCTAAGTACTGTTGAAAACCCATTCATATTTTATTATTGCATTACACCTACTGTATTCTAACTTTACCATGGCTTATACCCCCCGATACAATCCATAGATTCATCAGAATAAGCACACAATGCAACGAAAACAGAATCTGTCAAAAATAGAACAGTCTGTAGTAATCAAGGAACTTCGTATACTTCTGTAACTCCAAAAATTCTGAAAAATTAGGACAACGTGTGAAGTTTGTATATCAGTCTTGTGTAAAATTCAGAGCAAAAGCGTTTCCTGTGATTTTCTAAAATTCTGCTACTAGGCGCAAAAGTTTCTAGTTTTCAACAAGATCAAATCAACTATCACCCAACATGATCCCAAAGGCTTAGCTTGGCACAAAAACTAATTAAAACATAAAAACACAATTAAAACAGAGGCATATTGCCTTCTTTCATATCAATCACGGCACCTATAGTGCGGAAAAACGGTCTACCAAGTATAATTGGACAAGACGGACTGCAATCAATATCAAGAACAATAAAATCTATGGGCACGTAGTTCCTATTTGCAAGAATAAGAACATCATTAATTCTTCGCAAAGGCTTTTTAATAGTGGAATCCGCCAAGTGCATATTAAGAGAACATTCTTCAATATCGGTAAGACCAAGCACATCACATAAAGATTTCAAAATTGTGGAAACACTAGCACCCAAGTCACCTAAAGCAAAACACTCATAATTTTTAATCTTGACTTTAATGGTAGGTTCCCATTCATTATGTAATTTTCTAGGAATTGAAACTTCTAATTCCAACTTTTCTTCTAAAGCTTTCATCATGGCATCTACGATATGTTTGGTAAAAGCTTTATTTTGTTCATAGGGATGAGGTGAATTTATCATGGATTTCAACAAAGAAATACATTCAATCAAAGATCAATTATCATAATTAAAGTCTTTGTAATCCAAAAGAGCGGGCACATCACTAGTTAAAGTTTTGACCTCTCCAAACCCACTTTTATCAAAATTTTCATCAAGATTTTCACCCTCCGAATTATCGGGATGCCCTCTAGCTATAGTTGACTCTTCTTCAGCCCCTTCATCAATTTTAATTTTACTAAACAAGGAATCAATAGAAGAAACACTAGATACTTTAAGATCTTCATCATTTTTATGAAAGCAATCACTAGAAAATGCCCTTTCTAAAAATTATCTTTTAGCTCTGAGCATAGTGGTTCTTTTCTTACTTTCATCCATAGAAACATACAAAGTCTTAATTGATTCATCAAACTTGGGTACAAAAAATTTCAACTTGAGATTTTCTACATCGTGAGAAATTCTATCAATGCTTCTAGACATATCATCAATTTTACTCAGCTTTTCTTCTGTCGTAGTATCGAAAACTTTTTTAGCATTGATAAATTCTTTAATATTATTATCAAGATCAGAGGGGTTCCTATTGTTATTGTTAGAAGAATTACCATAGGAATTACCATAATTATTAGAGGAATTTCCAGGAAAAGGCCTAGGATTAAAATTACCTCTATAAGCATTGTTATTGAAATTGTTTCGCGAGACAAAATTCACATCTACGGGATCACTATTTTTATCAATCAAAGTAGACAAAGGCACATCATTAAAATCAATAGGAGCACTTTTATTAGCAACCAATTTCATAATAGCATCAACTTTTTCACTCAAAGTGCTAATTTCTTCAACCGAATTAACTTTTTTACTAGTAGGTGCTCTTTCAGTGTGCCATTGTAAATAATTTGCCATAATATTATTAAAAAAGTCAGTAGCTTCATGATACGTCTCCAATGTATCTATAATTTTTGATTGTTCCATGCTGTTATATTATCACTCTTGGATGTTTTACAATCATTTCATAATCATTTTATATCATTTTTTGCTACTAACCTATTGACATAGTGCCCAGTGCCAGTTGCTGTTTTCTGCTTGTTTTTACATCGCAGGAAATCAATACCAAATGGAGTCCAAATGCAACAAAACTTTTTGTGGAGTTTTTATGGACCAGAAGACACCCAATGGGCTGGAGAAGCACCTGGGGGTTGCCCCGAGGGGGGCACAACCCACCAGGGTGCGCCTGGGCCCCCCAGGCGCGCCTAGGTGGGTTGTGCCCACCTCGGTGGCCTCCCGCACCGCCTCTTTGCTCTATAAATACCCAAATATTCCAGAAACCCTAGGGGAGTCGACGAAAATCAATTCCAGCTGCCGCAAGTTCCGGAACCACCAGATATAATTTAGACACCATCACGGAGGGGTTCATCATCCTCATTGGTGACTCTCCGATGATGCGTGAGTAGCTCATTGTAGACCTACGGGTCCGTAGTTAGTAGCTAGATGGCTTCCTCTCTCTCTCTTTTGATTCTCAATACAATGGTCTCTTGGAGATCCATATGATGTAACTCTTTTTGCGGTGTGTTTGTTGGGATCTGATGAACTTTGAGTTTATGATGAGATCTATGTTTTTATCCATGAAAGTTATTTGAGTCTTCTTTGATCTCTTATATGCATGATTGCTTATAACCTCGTATTTCTTCTCCGATATTTGGGTTTTGTTTGGCCAACTTGATCTATTTATCTTGCAATGGGAAGAGGTGCTTTGTGATGGGTTCTATCTTACGGTGCTTGATCCCAGTGACAGAAGGGAAATCGACACGTATGTATCGTTGCTATTAAGGATAACAAGATGGGGTCTATTTGTACATAAATAGATCTTGTATAAATCATTTCATAGTTCTTATTGCATTACTCCGTTTTTTTCATGAACTTAATACACTAGATGCATGCCGGATAGCGGTCGATATGTAGAGTAGTAGTAGTAGATGCAGGCAGGAATCGGTCTACTAATCTTGGACGTGATGCCTATATAATGATCATTGCCTGGATATTGACATGATTATTTGAAGTTCTATCAATTGCCCAACAGTAATTCGTTTACCCACAGTTTGTTATTTTTCTCGAGAGAAGCCACTAGTGAAATCTACGGCCCCCGGGTCTCTTCTTTATTATATTTGCCTTCATGATCTATTTTTATTTGCTTTTATTTTTAGATCTATTAAACCAAAAATACAAAAATACCTTGCTGCAATTTATTGTTATTTATTTTATCTCGCGTTCCCGCGAGATCTATTTATCCAATCTACTACAATTTTATCTATCTTTTTACCCGTGAGGGATTGACAACCCCTCTCTTACGTCGGGTTGCAAGTATTTATTCTTTGTGTGCAGGTACCGTTTACGTGGTGTTGCGTGGTTCTCCTACTGGTTCGATAACCTTGGTCTCATCACTGAGGGAAATACCTATCGTTGTTGTGCTGCATCATCCCTTCCTCTTTGGGAAAATACCGACGTAGTTCAAGCAAACATCAAAAGGAATTTCGGGCGCCGTTGCCGGGGAGACATCATCAACATCTACCAGGTTCCTAATAACAAATCTCATCTCCTTGCAATTTACATTATTTGTCATTTGCCTCTCATTATCCTCTCCCCCACTTCATAAAAATTTGCCGTTTTATTTGCCCTCTTTTTCGTTCACCGTTTTCCTGTTGGATCTATTCGTATTCTTGCTTTCTAGTCATAATGGCTAGCGTGACTACTCCTCCTTTGTCACTAGATTTTCAAGGTCTATACTTCGAGCAACGACAAGGAGAAAATTTGAAAGATGCTTGGTATAGGGTAATGGAATCCTATCGTGTTTGAACCTAAAGGGAGACGCAAAGTTTTGCTTCATAATTTTTACATAGGATTGGCTTTGCATCATAGACAACTCTTAGATTTTGGCGCTAAAGGGAATTTTATTGAGCTTGATGCTACTATGAAATTTTAGAAGGAATTCTAGGGGTTCCACCTCAAAAGAAGGGGTTTTATTTCACCCCAGAGGGAGTTCAAATTTTGGACAAACTTGGTGATTCGCACAAACATATGGTTGAATTGCAAAAGTATAATGAACCCCTCAAACATCTTAATAGTAGTATCAATCGCATGAATACTTTGATTACTCTTTGCAATAAGCGATTGGATGTTTTAGATCTCAAGATGGTATCTTTTCCTAAGAATTTAGGGAAGCGCAAAGTGTTGGGGAACTTAGCATGCAATTTCAAAACAATTCCTACGATCACGCAAGATCTTTCTAGGAGATGCATAGCAACGAGATGGGGAGAGTGTTTCCACGTACCCTCGTAGACCGAAAGCGGAAGCTTATATTGACGCGGTTGATGTAGTCGAATGTCTTCACGATCCTACCGATGCAAGTACCGAACGTACGACACCTCCGTGTTTAGCACACGTTTAGCTCGAGGGAACACACGTTTAGCTCGATGACGTCCCTCGAGATCTTGATCTAGTAGAGGGTCAAGGGAGAGTTCCGTCAGCACAACGACATGGTGACGGTGATGTGATCCGTGCAGGGCTTCGCCTAAGCACTACGACGCTATGACCGGGGGAGTAAACTGTTGAGGGGGGCACCGCACACGGCTAAGAGAATTCTTGGTGTGCCTTTGGGGTGCCCCCTGCCCACGTATATAAAGGGGGGAGGAGAGAGGCCGGTGTCCAGGAGGGGCGCGCCATGGGGGGAGTCCTACTTGGACTCCTAGTCCAAGTAGGATTCGCCCCCCTCCCCCCTTTTCCTTTCTCCACCGGAGGGAAAAGGAAGGAGAGGGAGAGGGAAAGGGGGCGCTGCCCCCTCCTCCTTGTCCTATTCAGAATCCCTAGGAGGGGGGCGCGCGGCCACCCCCCACGGGATTCCCTCTCTCTCCCTTAGGCCCATGTTGGCCCAACACTTCCCCAGGGGGTTCCGATAGCCCCTCGGTACTCCGGTAAAATACCCGAATCACTCGGAACAATTTTGATGTCCGAATACAACCTTCCAATATATGAATCTTTACCTCTCGACCATTTCGAGACTCCTCGTAATGTCCGTGATCTCATCCGGGACTCTGAACAAACGTCGGTCACAAAAACACATAACTCATAATACAAATCGTCATCGAACGTTAAGCGTGCGGACCCTACGGGTTCGAGAACTATGTAGACATGACCGAGACACATCTCCGGTCAATAACCAATAGCGAAACCTGGATGCTCATATTGGTTCCTACATATTCTATGAAGATCTTTATCGGTCAAACCGTATAACAACATACGTCATTCCCTTTGTCATCGGTATGTTACTTGCCCGATATTCGATCGTCGGTATCCTCATACCTAGTTCAATATCGTTACCGGCAAGTCTCTTTACTCGTTCCGTAATGCATCATCCTGTAACTAACTCATTAGTCACATTGCTTGCAAGGCTTATAGTGATGTGCATTACCAAGAGGGCCCAGAGATACCTCTCCGATACACGGAGTGACAAATCACTGGTACGCGTCAGTCCTAAATAAATGGTTTTTAACCCCTTTCCGCGACGGCATTTGGAACCATCGCCAAGTGAGTGTGTGCGATAGGGTGTCCTTCCATCACGACCCAGAAATTGTCGGGGATAGGCCCTCCTGGGACCTAGGCTAGGGCCGTGTGCGATCGGGCGAGGCATCGAAACCCAATCATTTCCGTAGGTATGTACATCCCACACAGTAATCCGAGAAAATCATTTCCGTAGGTATGTACATCCCACACGGTAATCCGAGAAAATCATTTCCGTAGGTATGTACATCCCACATGGTGAATCCCAGAAAAACATTTTCGTTCGTATGTATATCACACACAGTCAATCCAAGGAATACGTTTCCGTTCTTATGTACATCCCACACAGTCAATCCAAGGAAAACATTTCTGTTCGTACGTACATCCCACACAGTTTTATGTGTAGGCTCATGTGTGAAAGGTGTAACTATCACACACGGTCTGCCTTGGTTAACTGTTTGCTTTTATCAACTATATCACACACGATTTGATGAAGAAAACTATGTGGCATTGGGCTATCCATCGCAAGCGCTTTTACTGCTAGAACCGTTTGCAAAGGTCCATGACACATTTAGCAGGTTTATTAGTTTACAATTAATAATTCCAGTATTACGCAAATTCACATTTCATATCGAACAGCTGTTTGCCAATTTCATATCAGGCACATAAATATATTATAACATCACAGTACGGTAGCTACATGAAAACATCACAGTACAACATATAGCTAGTTCAACTTCATAAGAACAATATATTCATTTCCCTAATCGAGATCATCCAGGCTTGTCTTATCCACCTCTGCTTCAGTTCTGTAAGAACCCGTTTTGCACGGACCAACTGGGAAAGTGCCTCCTCCTTCGCCAACACCATCTTAGCATAGTCTAATTTAAAAAATCTGAGCTCAGTCTCCACCTTCAACTTTTTATCCCGCATCTTGAAATATGCTTCAGCGTTGACAAGACTTTCTCTAAGCCGTCGTGTGTTCTCTTCCTCATACATGCTCCAGAGCTTCGCTAGGCACATCTTCAAAGACTGTGGCCACTCTTGATCAACCCACTCCAAGTAAGAACACTTCCATTCATCCTATAATATTTAAAACTAGATTAGTATCAATTGTAGGGGAAATGGGTTTATAGCAACATAGAAAATCACCAATGCTTATTTTGAAAAACTGAGAAACATGTTAATTATGACATATCTTCTCAAAAAGATTAATGTGCAAATGAAATAATTGGTACTGAGACAACAACCAAATTCTGGAACATCAGAAGCTATAATTAACTACAACGACGCTACAAGTTCTTACTCATGTACGATAAATAACAAATTGAACATTTTATGAGGAAGGTAAATATAACTGCAACAACGTAGCGACAGTGTTTGGATGACAGCAAATTGATACTAACAGGTGTGTACATGCACAAATTTAGTAACATAGAACTAATAGCACTAAGGCCGTCACTATGTATGCCAAAACTAGGGTAAAGACAACTGTTGCTACATCTCGCAATGGTACCCTGCACTGGCGAGCCAATGCAGGGGGAAAAATATCAGGGACCCGGACTCCGGAGCACGTAGTTGCTCCGATGCCCAGTTCCTTCGTGCCATAAAGATTTAGTATTTTACTGCTTGGCTGCTCGGATGTGTGGACCAAAGATGGCTACACAAACTGCTAAAGCGGTGCCAAATAATTTTCTAATGGCACCGCTGATGAGATGGCAACAATTTAAGATAATAGGTACAAACTGTGACACTGTCTTAGGATGCGTTTGGTTGAAGGTGTGGTATGAATGGGCCATGACAGTGTCCGAATCACATCTAACAAATGATTTGTAACAACGAAAGAGGGTCTAACCTTCTCTGCACATGCCAGAAACATCCTCCCACTGTCCACAGAATCAAACGCAACTAGCTTCACGCATGGAGATTGATGGTGACTACGAGCAGATAGATCTTCGGCCACCCCGCTCCATTCATTGCCACTGATGGTCCTAGGGAGCTACAAGAGGAAGAAATGACTCAAATCGACCGCCGGATAAAAATCCTTCATTCCAAGTCATAGCGCGCGAGAGAGAAGAGAGGCATACCCGGGTGGTGAAGGAGTAGTCACCGGAGGAGGAACTGCTGGAGGGGTCTTTGAAGAAGACCATGGCGACCCCGGCGGTAGGATGCGAGACGGCGAGAGCGAGGAAGTGGCTATAGCTAAGCAAGGAAGGAGGAAGAAGAAGGAAGAAAGGAGGAAACATGGGAAATGTGACTTGTAGTCGGGGAGAAAAGGGGGTGGGGAAGTGGCAAGGGGTGGATATTTTGGCGGTAGGCCAAAATTTTGGAAATGTGGAGGGAAACTTTGGCGCGCGGTGCCGCCGAACCATTCACTTTGAACGATTGTGTGCATCACAAACGATTCTTCTGCTTTACGCGCATGGGGATGAGTTTGATTATTCAAATTTTGGTGGAAATTTCCCCGGGTACGTCATTGCATAATTTACATCGCTTGCTAATTTGGGCGCACAAAAGAGCGTACAGCAGACATACCACACTTACTGAATCGAGCAATTTTAGTAATTACACAGAGCTAGTTGACCTAAACATTCCTCTAACAAAAGACCAGCATTAAAAACAAAGCCTAAGTACGCATAATTTTAACAAATCCGCCGCCGCGCCGGCCTATGCTTAGCCGGTGTGAGATGAGACGTCGATGACTTGTCCTGGCGACATGCCGCCGTTGGTGGACTCCACATCCCCCTGCTGAAGTCGACCTCGTCCTCGTCCTCGTCCTCGGCGCCACCCTCAAGGTTGTAGTACTCGTAGTAGTGGCTGCGCCAGAGCTCGCGTTGGTACTCCACCACCGATTCCTCGATGGACAGACTCTTCTCTACCTCGACCTCGGCCACGCGCAACTCCTCCTCCCGGCGCTCCTCGATCTCCGCCGCCTCCTGCATCTCCAGCTCCCGCTCGGCGACCTCATGAGGAAGCAGGTGCTCCATGGCCACCGCCGCCTTTTCAGACGTGGGTCGCATGCTGGAGTCCGAGGTGGCCTGGAATATCTTGGCATGTGCATCCTCGATCTTGGCGTGGATGGCCTCGACCCGGGCCAGGGCGACACCAGCGGCACGGACGACAGCTCGAGCGCTCTCGGCGTTTGCAGCCGTCGTCGCAGCAACAGCTGCAGCCGTCTCGGCTGCTGCAGCTACCCTGCCGGCTACCGCAGACGCCCTCTCGACGGAAGCGGCCGCGCTCAATGCGGATGTGGCGACACTCTCGGCGTAGGCGGCCGCGCTCTCGGCGCAGGCGGCGGCGCTCGGGGGGTGGGAGACGCGGCCATCGTACGGGCCTTCATGAAGCGTTTCCACGGCGTCATCTTTCCAAGAAAGGGGTGCGGGAATGGGGATCAGGATTCGTGGATTCAGGGGTTGCCGGCACTAGAGTAGACGAGCCGGTGAAGCTTAAGGAGGGAGACTTAAATAGACCCAGATATTTTCATCGCAAATGGTTCTAGAAAACAACTGTGTGTGATGTTGTACATATTTTTTTATTAGCTGTTGAAAGACAAATTTGGCATAAAGTGCCAACAGATGGTGTTTTAAATGAACGAGAAATTTTGTAGTACTAATACAACTGTCATGTCAAATTTTCGAAAATTTCAAGGGTCATTTGACCTTTTAAGACATTTAAGTGATTTTCTAACAATTTAATGACCGTAATTCAAATATGAACTACATCTACATGCAACGCCTAACCAAAACGGTTTGAAAAATCATATCTGTGTACTTGTGTGCGGGTAAATTCCACGTGCAGTAAATTAGAAGGAATTTTCAAACATATTGGTCTCACAACATGGACACATGCATACGTATGCATGGAGTGACATGGCATTTTAATTCCAAAAAGTAAAAAAATGATCCGAAAAACATGAAACCTTGCTTGATTTAATATCATGCCACCAAGATGATGTGGTAAAGAAATTGGCATGTTTGACGAACGTTTGGACACACACCCCTCACAAACCGGAGCAACTCGCTAGAAGGTTCGTGGTTCCGAGAGGGTGTTTGATGACGAACGGGAGATAGCTTCCTCTTACGGCCTTCAAATTTTTTCCTACGTTTAACATGCACTAATACAACTGTCATGTGAAAATTTCAAAAATTTCAGAGGTCATTTGACCTTTTTAAAGACATTTAAGTGATTTTCTAACCATTTAATGACCATAATTCAAATTTGAACTACATCTACATGCAACGCCTAACCATAACGGTTTGAAAAATCATATGTTTGTGTACTTGTGTACGAGTTAATTCCATGTGCAGTAAATTAGAAGGAATTTTCAAACATATTGGTCTCAAGGCATGGGCAAATGCATACATATGCATGGAGTGACATGGCATATTAATTCCAAAAAATAAAAAAATGATCAGAAAAAAATTAAACCTTGCTTGATTTAATGTCATGCCACCAAGATGATGTGGTAAAGAAGTTGGCTTGTTTGAAGAACGTTTGGACACACACCCCTCACAAACCGGAGCAACTCGCTAGAAGGTTCGTGGTTTCGAGAGGGAACAATGCATGTTTGATGACGAACGGGAGATAGCTTCCTCTTACGTCCTTCAAAATTTTTCCTACGTTTATCGTGCACTAATACAAGTGTCATGTGAAAATTTGGAAAATTTTAGGGGTCATTTGACCTTTTAAAGACATTTAAGTGATTTTTAACCATTTAATGACCGTAATTCAAATTTGAACTACATCTACATGCAACGCCTAACCATAACGGTTTGAAAAAACATATTTTTGTGTACTTGCTTGTGAGTTAATTCCATGTGCAGTAGATTAGAAGGAATTTTCAAACATATTGGTCTCAAGGCATGGGCACATGCATACCTATGCATGGAGTGACATGGCATTTTAATTCCAAAAAATAGAAAAAATGATCAGAAAAACATGAAACCTTGCTTGATTTAATGTCATGCCACAAGATGATGTGGTAAAGAAATTGGCATGTTTGACGAACGTTTGGACACACCCCCCTCACAAACCGGAGCAACTCGCTAGAAGGTTCGTGGTTCCGAGAGGGAACAATGCATGTTTGATGACGAACGGGAGATAGCTTCCTCTTACGTCCTTCAAATTTTTTCCTACGTTTAACGTGCACTAATACAACTTTCATGTGAAAATCTGGAAAATTTCAGGGGTCATTTGATCTTTTAAAGACATTTAAGTGATTTTATAACCATTTAATGACCATAATTCAAATTTGAACTACATCTACATGCAACGCCTAATCAGAACGGTTCAAAAAATCATATGTTTGTGTACTTGTGTGCGAGTTAATTCCATCTGCAGTAAATTAGAAGGAATTTTCAAACATATTGGTCTCAAGGCATGGGCACATGCATACATATGCATGGAGTGACATGGCATTTTAATTCCAAAAAATAAAAACGATCAGAAAAACATGAAACCTTGCTTGATTTAATGTCATGCCATCAAGATGATGTGGTAAAGAAATTGGCATGTTTGACGAATGTTTGGACACACACCCCTCACAAAACGGAGCAACTCGCTAGAAGGTTCGTGGTTCCGAGAGGGAACAATGCATGTTTGATGACGAACGGGAGATGGCTTCCTCTTACGGCCTTCAATTTTTTTCCTACGTTTAACATGCACGAATACAACTGTCATGTGAAAATTTGGAAAATTTCAGTGTTCATTTAACCTTTTAAAGACATTTAAGTGATTTTCTAACCATTTAATGACCGTAATTCAAATTTGAACTACATCTACATGCAACGCCTAACCATAACGGTTTGAAAAATCATATGTTTGTGTACTTGTGTGCGAGTTAATTCCATCTGCAGTAAATTAGAAGGAATTTTCAAACATATTGGTCTCAAGGCATGGGCACATGCATACGTATGCATGGAGTGACATGGCATTTTAATTCCAAAAAATAAAAAAATAATCAGAAAAACATGAAACCTTGCTTGATTTAATGTCATGCCACCAAGATGATGTGGTAAAGAAATTGGCATGTTTGACGAACGTTTGGACACACACACCTCACAAACTGGAGCAACTCGCTAGAAGGTTTGTGATTCCGAGAGGGAACAATGCATGTTTGATGACGAACGGGAGATAGCTTCCTCTTACGTCCTTCAAATTTTTTCCTACGTTTAATGTGCAATAATACAACTGTCATGTGAAAATTTGGAAAAATTTAGGGGTCATTTGACCTTTTAAAGACACTTAAGTGATTTTATAACCATTTAATGACCGTAATTCAAATTTGAACTACATCTACATGCAACGCCTAACCATAACGGTTTGAAAAATCATATGTTTGTGTACTTGTGTGCGAGTTAATTCCATGTGCAGTAAATTAGAAGGAATTTTCAAACATATTGGTCTCAAGGCATGGGCACATGCATGGAGTGCCATGGCATTTAATTCCAAAAAGAATTAAAAATGACCAGAAAAAGATGAAACCTTGCTTGATTTAATGTCATGCCACCAAGATGATGTGGTAAAAAATTGTCCTGTTTGATGAAAGTTTGGACACACACCCCTCACAAACCAGAGCAAATCACTAGAAGGTTCGTGGTTCCAAGAGGGAACAATGCATGTTTGATGACGGACGGGAGATAGCTTCCTCTTACGGCCTTCAAATTTTTCCTACGTTTAATGTGCACTAATACAACTGTCATGTGAAAATTTGGAAAATTTCAAGGGTCATTTGACCTTATAAAGACATTTAGGTGATTTTCTAACCATTTAATGACCGTAATTCAAATTTGAACTACATCTACATGCAACGCCTAACCATAAAGGTTTGAAAAATCATATTTTTGTGTACTTGTGTGCGAGTTACAAAATCATCAGACGATATAAATATCTAGTGTTCAAAAAAGAAAATGTAAAGATCTGGCAAGACAACCGGCCCCCACACGATTGGCACTCTATCTCGCGGCTCGAGGTTTGGTAGGTGATTGGCAGGGATCATTTATCATACATGGTTCTGTATTGGAAACCGTCAGCTATTGTGTTCACACACGGATTGTGCTGCGGGAATCGTGTGTAATTCAAACTACAATATTCGTAAATTCCGGCGACCGGCGTGTGTACTGTCCCCATCGATCTAGATTCCGGCCTCCAATAAATACTACCTTGCTCACGTCGTCCCGCATGCATTCTCATCTACAGCCTCCCCTCGCTCGCCCTCTCTCTCTCTGTCTCTCTCAAATCTCTGCCATGGCGCCGCCAGTCTGTCCACGCGCCGACAAGGAGTCGCCGCCCCCCGAGGACGCTCACTCGATCAGCAGCGATGAGGACCCCTACGCGCCGCCTGACGAGGTTGCGCCGGACCCCCAACTTTGGATTGGTTTTGGGGCCAGTACAATCTTTGTCTATGGAAGTTGCTGTCGCCGGCTGAGAAAGCCAGGCAAGTGGCGTTCAAGAAGGAGATGGCGGAGGAGGAAGCCAGGTACCAGGTGGCCTGTGAAGCCTGTGATGCCGCCTGAAAAATGAGGTGGCGGAGCTTTGGGGGCAGGCAAGTCATCGTGTCGAGGAGGTGTACGAAGACGGGTACTTCGCGAGGAAGGTCATAGGCGCTGGGCGCATCGTCGCTGCGTGGAGGTGGGCTGATAAGCTCCAGCGTGCCACCGACGAGGAGCTCCGGTGGGCGCCCAACAAAATGGCAAGATCGGCCGCGCGCGTCCGTCAGCAAGAGGCAGATCGGTACGTCAAGTGCTGCGAGGCGGAGGATTCGGAGTACTGCCTCCGCACTGGGAAGACGCCGCGCACCAGGGAGCTGCTGGCGAGGGGCTGCCAGAATACTGGCCCCAGGAGGGATTATGAGTTTTAGTATTGTTCGTTTTCAATTTTATGCATTGTACCTAGTAGTTAAGTATCATCATGTATATGTGATGATATTATATATATATATATATTGTGATGATCTAATGAACAATTAATATATATATATTATGAATTCCATTTTCTATCTGTTTTTGTATACTAATTTGAACCTAGCTGTTATCATCCACATATACAGAATGGAAAACATATATACACACATTGACACAGAACATATAAGAATGGAAAACAGAGTACACACATTGAAACAGAGCAATACTATGATTGCTGTGAATACATAGCAATCCACGTCAAAATGACTTTTCAAAATAAAACGCGTCCATGAGACCATGACCAGCAGCCCTTGCCTAGGGTAGCTCTTGGCTCTGCCTGAACTCGTGCAGGCGTTCGTCCAAGCGGTCGACACGCTCACGGTACATCTGGAGCGTGATCTCGAGCTCCAAGTTGGCTATTTCATAGGAGATCACCAGCTCGAGGATGCGACGGCCATGTTCCTCTACTGCGCCCAGGTGGACACTTGGGCCAAGGAGGCGGTTGAGCCTATGGACCAGCGCGTTGGCATCCAGCGGGCCGCGGACAAGGCGAACGGCGGCACCCATGCGAACGACGCGGCGGACGTCCGGTGCAAGTACGGCATGGCCGGCCTCTGGTGCAAGTACGGCGCTGAGGGCCTCTGCCCACTCCTGGTGAGGAATAGGGGTACTGACGGGACGTGTACCCAGCTGCGACACCGTGTCAACAGCAGGCAAGCGCCGATGGATCCGCTCTTGCCATGCGGCGCGCCGCGCCTCTCGCTCTGCGGCGCTCCAACGGTCTCGATGTGCAGCGAGCCACAGCCTATCAGCGCGGACGCGCCTAGCTTGCTCTGCGGCGCGCCATCGATCATGTTGTGCGGCGAGCTGCAGCCTGTCGTCGCTGACATGCCTATCTTGATCCGCAGCGCTCAAGCGCCATGCGCCAAAGGTCTGCTCAACCCTGGCGATGACGCGCATCATGGCGTCGTCCATCGCATTGCCGGGGAGCGCCTCGGACTCGACGGGCTGTGGCACTTGCTCGTTTTCCTCGTCGACGAGGTTGATGGCAGAGGCGACGCTTTGGTGGGTTGGCATGCTTGGAAAAGGTGGATGTGCTACAGGTTGCGCTTGTCGCCTCCGTGCGTCGCGCACCCCCTATGCGCAATATAGTAGGGTGGCGGGAAACAGGTGAGGAAATGGCAGGAAACGGTGGCGTGTTCATAAAACACCATCAATTAATGGAAACTTAGCATAGAATAAGGAACATCGAGCTAGCACAAGAAGTAGATGATGATCAGATGAACACGGACCACACTAGGGAACCCGTTGGTGATGAATTCATCAATCCCAAACGGTTGAATACTAGCAAGCGTTTGCCCACAACACACACGGCTTATTCCATCACAAACAGGTCGGATGGATCAACTGTATGCCACATATCGCACATTGTCAAAAATTAATGCGGTAGACCTTCTTTAACATGTGTTAAAAAATAAAAAAAATAAAAAAGGACCTCGATGTTAAATTAGCTGAGGGAATGGGTCATGACCCATCCTATCAGTTAATTTAACATCAATACAACTTCCCATCCAGTCACCCATCTGATGGCTGCTCCAGCCTGAGCACACTTAACTTGATAGTTTTCTTATATGAGCTACTGGTGGAACAGCTAGTCATTGCTGATAGGAATGCCTCTTCGCATCCTTATGGCGTATCCGGATGACCGCCCGTCCCACAATGGCCAATAGATGTTGTGTAGACAGAGCATATCACATACGTCTTATTAGAAGCAATTGATTATCGGTCTTCGCACACATTTCTGATTACAGACCTGTTTGCCGCGTATCACACACATCTTGTTATATTGAACCGTTTCTGTTCTCTTGCCTAATCACAAACAGTTCATCCGAGTGAACCATATGCTGTACATCGCACACACCTTGATTGGGCTGACCGTTTCTTTAGTGTTGCCTAATCACAACCAGTTCATCCGAGTGAACCGTATGTTGTACATCGCACACACCTTCATCTGGCTGCCCGTTTCTTTTGTTCCTCCTCATCGCAAACAGTTAATTGAGCTGAACCGTATGCCCTGCATCACACGCGCGACTAGTATCTGAACCGTGTTTGATGCATCCTCCATCGCAAACGTTTTGCACCCTTTTTGACGGTTATTTTACACCACCATTTGCGATTATGGCATCGCACACAGTTTCATCGAAGGGTCTCTGATCATAGTGTCGCGTTAGCAGCATCCTGCAGTAGTGAATCCTAATCTTGATCTATGCCAACCCAACAAACACCTTCGGAGACACCTGTAGAGCATCTTTATAATCACCCAGATATGTTGTGACGTTTCATAGCACACAAGGTGTTCCTCCGGTATTCAGGAGTTGCATAATCTCATAGTTAGAGGAACATGTATAAGTCATGAAGAAAGCTATAGCAATAAAACTAAACGATCATTATACTAAGCTAACAGATGGGTCTTGTCCATCACATCATTCTCTAATGATGTGATCCCGTTCATCAAATGACAACACATGTCTATGGTCAGGAAACTTAACCATCTTTGATCAACGAGCTAGTCAAGTAGAGGCATACTAGGGGTACACTCTGTTTTGTCTATGTATTCACACATGTACTAAGTTTCCGGCTTATACAATTCTAGCATGAATAATAAAAATTTATCATGATATAAGGAAATATAAATAACAAATTTATTATTGCCTCTAGGGCATATTTCCTTCACAAAGAGCCTCCTGGGTTTGAGAAAGCCCTTACAAAAGTTGCCAAAACTACGAATGGCAACACTTAGATCCTTCATGTTAAGCCTTGCTAGGGGCGTAAAATGATAGCTCTTGTTGGGAGGCAACCCAATGAATAAAATTTATTTTTGTCTTTAGCTTTCTGTTCTTGAGTGTTTGCACAATTATGCTACTGTTATGATTGTGTTTTTTTTGTTTTAATTAGTGTTTGTGCCAAGCAAAGCCTTTGGGATTATGTTGGGTGATAGTTGATTTGATCTTGTTGAAAAACAGAAACTTTTGCGCTTAGAAAAATAATTTTCATAAATCACAGAAACGTGCATTTGCTCAGAATTGTTTACACAAGCTTGACATACAAATTGCCCATGTTGTCCTAATTTTAAATTTTTTGGAGTTATAGAAGTATATGAAGTTCCCATATTGCTACAGACTATTCTGTTTTTGACAGATTCTGTTTTCTTTGCGTTGTGTGCTTGTTTTGATGATTTTATGGTTTTCTTTGAAGAGTTTTTGCCATAGAAAAGTTGGAATAGATATAATGTAAGAATAAAATATGAATGGTTCTGCAACAGTACTTATAGTAGTGATTTGCTTTCTTATACTAACGGATCTCATGAAGGTTTTGTTGAGTTTTGCGTGATTTAAGTTTTCAAGTTTTGGGTGATATTACGATGGATGAAGTAATAAGGAGTTAGAAGAGCCTAATCTTGGGGATGCCCGTGGCATCCCAAGCTATTATCCAAAGAGAAGCAAGCAACTAAGCTTGGGGATGCCCGAGTGGCATCCCCTCTTTCTTCTAACGACCATCGGTATTTTACTCGAAGCTATATTTTTATTCGTCACATATTATGAGTTTTGCTTGGAGCGTCTTGTATGATATGAGTATTTGCTTGTTTTTCTTTTTGTTTTAAGTCATGAATCCTTGCTGGACACACCTATTTGAGAGAGCCAAAATTATGCTATGACTTGTTAGAATTGCTCTCTTTGCTTCACTTAAATCCTTATGAGCTATGGAATTGCTGTAGTGCTTCACTTATAACTTTTTTAGCACGGTGTGCTTTGTTATTTTTGAAGAAATTCTCTCATGCTTCACTTAGATTTATTTGGGAGTTTGTAAAAAATTTAAGAAATTCTCTCTTGCTTCACTTAGATTATTTTGAGAGAAAGAAATATTATGCTCATGATCTTCACTTATATTTGTTTGAGCTTATTAAAAAAGCAACATATAAAACTAGTTCCAAAGTGATAGATATCCAAGCAGGATATAATAAAAACTTTCATGAAGATCATTGGACAAAATAAACTTGATTCTTTGTAATAGTTTTGAGATATGATGATGTGATATGTGAGCCATGTTGATGAGTAATTGTGCTTTAGTAAGAATATTGGTGTTAAGGTTTGTGATTCCCTATGCAAGCACGAAAGTCAATAGTTATGCAATGAAATTACATCCTACTTGTGGTGCATTATTCGGTGTTAGTTATGCTTAATGCTCGCTTATGAGATTTTTTGTTTCTTGGTTGGGCGCTTCTCAATCTTTTTGCTAGCCTTCATTTGCACTAAGTATGATCACTACTTGTGCATACAAAATACTTTAAACCAGTTTTGCCTTATGAGTCCACTATACCTACCTATATGCGGTATTTTTGTGCTGTTCTAAGCAAAATTTTATGTGCCATCTCTAATTTTCAAAATAAACTTCTCTTTTGTGTGCTCGTACCGCTCATGAAACGGTAGGGGTGGCTAATATATTTCCATGCTAGATGTGTTATTCTCATGATGAGTGTTTATTCACTTGTCATTGCACGAGAGTACGAAAAAGGTATTAGGGATGCCCAGTCCCGAAATGAAAAATGAATTTATTTTATGTTGTCAAATAATAAATTCCTTGGAAAGTGTTGGTATGGAAGGCACCCGTGAATACAGCTAGCCATGGAAAGTGAAAGTATGGTTGAAAAAGCAATAAACTTTATTTTCTGTTTGGGAACCGCCTATGATATATCTAGCATGGAAAGTATTGGGAACTACTCGATCATTTTCGTTGACAGGAAAAGCATGCCACCCAAAATGTTTTAACTCTATATTTTTCGCTTTGAGCTCTGGCACCTCTACAAATCCCTACTTCCGTCCGCAAAGGGCCTTTCTTTTACTTTATGCAATTTTTATTTTTTATTTGAGTCTCCATCTTCTCTTATAAAGCACCAACTAAGGGGCACTATGATCGTACTTGAGCATTGGGTGTAGCTAATATGCGAGTGTGTTTCATGAATGGATCAATGATTGAGCATAATGGGCTAGGGATAACTTGCTTTAGCGTTGATATTTTGAAAGACATGGTTGCTTGTTGATATGCTTCAGTATTAAAGTCCTCATGTCAAAACTAGACTATTGCTTTGAACCATATAAAAGTCCAAATGTCCATGCTACAAATAAAAGAATATGTGATGAACATGTTAGGCAGCATTCGACATCAAAAATTCTGTTTTTACCATTTACCTTCTCAAGAACGAGCAGGAATTAAGCTTGGGGACGCTGATACATGTCCAACGTATCTATAATTTTTTTATTGTTCCATGCTGTTATATTATCATTCTTGGATGTTTTACAATAATTTTATATCATTTTTTGGTACTAACCTATTGACATAGTGCCCAGTGCCAGTTGCTGTTTTCTGCTTGTTTTTTACATCGCAGGAAATCAATACCAAATGGAGTCCAAATGCAATGAAACTTTTTGTGGAATTTTTATGGACCAGAAGACACCCAATGGGCCGTAGAAGCACCTGGGGGTGCCCCAAGGGGTTACAACCCACCAGGGTGCTTGGGCCCCCAGGCGCGCACCTAGGTGGGTTGTGCCCACCTCGGTGGCCTCCCGCACCGCTCTTTGCTCTATAAATACCCCAATATTCTAGAAACCCGAGGGGAGTCGACGAAAATCAATTCCAGCCGCCGCAAGTTCCAGAACCACCAGATCCAATCTAGACACCATCACGGAGGGGTTCATCATCCTCATTGGTGCCTCTCCGATGATGCGTGATTAGTTCATTGTAGACCTACGGGTTTGTAGTTAGTATCTAGATGGCTTCCTCTCTCTCTTTTGATTCTCAATACAATGGTCTCTTGGAGATCCATATGATGTAACTTTTTGCGATGTGTTTGTTGGGATCTGATGAACTTTGAGTTTATGATCAGATCTATGTTTTTATCCATGAAAGTTATTTGAGTCTTCTTTGATCTCTTATATGCGTGATTGCTTATAGCCTCGTATTTCTTCTCCGATATTTGGGTTTTGTTTGGCCAACTTGATCTATTTATCTTACAATGGGAAGAGGTGCTTTGTGATGGGTTCGATCTTACGGTGCTTGATCCCAGTGACAGAAGGGGAACCGACACGTATGTATCGTTGCTATTGAGGATAACAAGATGGGGTCTATTTCTACATAAATAGATCTTGTCTACATCATGTCATTGTTCTTATTTCCTTACTCCGTTTTTTCATGAACTTAATACACTAGATGCATGCTGGATAGCGGTCGATGTGTGGAGTAATAGTAGTAGATGCAGGCAGGAGTCGGTCTACTAATCTTGGACATGATGCCTATATAATGGTCATTGCCTGGATATCGTCATGATTATTTGAAGTTCTATCAATTGCCCCAACCGTAATTCATTTACCCACCGTTTGATATTTTTCTCGAGAGAAGCCACTAGTGAAATCTACGGGCCCTGGATCTCTTCTTTATTATATTTGCCTTCACGATCTATTTTTATTTGCTTTTATTTTCAGATCTATTAAACCAAAAATACAAAAAATACCTTGTTGCAATTTATTGTTATTTATTTTATCTCGCGTTCTCGCGAGATCTATTTATCCAATCTACTACAATTTTATCTATCTTTTTACCCGTGAGGGATTGACAACCCCTCTCTTATGTCGGGTTGCAAGTATTTGTTCTTTGTGTGTAGGAGCTGTTTACGTGGTGTTGCGTGGTTCTCGTACTGGTTCGATAACCTTGGTCTCATCACTGAGGGAAATACCTACCGTTTCCGTGCTGCATCATCCCTTCTGTTGGGGAACGTAGCAGGAAATTTCAAAAAAATTCCTACGGTCACGCAAGTTCTATCTAGGAGATGCATAGCAACGAGACGGGGAGAGTGAGTCCACGTACCCTCATAAACCGAAAGCGGAAGCGTTACATTACGCGGTTGATGTAGTCGAACGTCTTCACGATCCAACCAATCAAAGTACTGAACGTACGGCACCTCCGTGTTCAGCACGCGTTCAGCTTGATGACGTCCGTTGAGGTCTTGATCCAGTAGAGGGTTGAGGGAGAATTCCATCAACACAGCGGCGTGGTGACGGTGATGGTGATGTGATCCACGCAGGGCTTCGCCTAAGCACTACGACGCTATGACCGGAGGAGTAAACTATGGAGGGGGGCACCACACACGGCTAAGAGAATTATTGGTGTCCCTTTGGGGTGCCCCCTGCCCACGTATTTAAAGGGGGGAGGAGAGAGGCCACCGGCCAGGAGGGGCGCGCCATGGGGGGAGTCCTACTTGGACTCCTAGTCCAAGTAGGATTCAACCCCCCTTTTCCTTTCTCCACCGGAGGGAAAAGGAAGGAGAGGGAGAGGGAAAGGGAAGGGGGCGCCGCCCCCTCCTCCTTGTCCTATTCGGACTCCCTAGGATGGGGCGCACAGCCACCCCCCGCGGGCTTCCCTCTCTCTCCCTTAGGCCCATGTTGGCCCAACACTTCCCCGGGGCGTTCCGGTAACCCCTCGGTACTCCGGTAAAATACCCGAATCACTCGGAACCATTCCGATGTCCGAATACAACCTTCCAATATATGAATGTTTACCTCTCGACCATTTCGCGACTCCTTGTCATGTACTCATGTCCGTGATCTAACCCGGGACTCTGAACAAACTTCGGTCACCAAAACACATAACTCATAATACAAATCGTCATCGAACGTTAAGCGTGCGGACCCTATGGGTTTGAGAACTATGTAGACATGACTGAGACACATCTCTGGACAATAACCAATAGCGGAACCTGGATGCTCATATTGGTTCCTACATATTCCACGAAGATCTTTATCGGTCAAATCGCATAACAACATACGTCATTCCCTTTGTCATCGGTATGTTACTTTCCCGAGATTCGATCGTCGGTATCCTCATACCTAGTTCAATCTCGTTACCGGCAAGTCTCTTTACTCGTTCCGTAATGCATCATCCCATAACTAACTCATTAGTCAAATTGCTTGCAAGGCTTATAGTGATGTGCATTACCGAGAGGGCCCAGAGATACCTCTCCGGTACACAGAGTGACAAATACTAATCTTGATCTATGCCAACCCAACAAACACCTTCGGTGACACCTGTAGAGTATCTTTATAATCACCCAGTTACGTTATGACGTTTGATAGCACACAAGGTGTTCCTCCGGTATTCGGGAGTTGCATAATCTCATAGTAAGAGGAACATGTATAAGTCATGAAGAAAGCAATAGCAATAAAACTAAACGATCATTATGCTAAGCTAACGGATGGGTCTTGTCCATCAAATCATTCTCTAATGATGTGATCCCGTTCATCAAATGACAACACATGTCTATGGTCAGGAAACTTAACCATCTTTGATCAACGAGCTAGTCAAGTAGAGGCATACTAGGGACACTCTGTTTTGTCTATGTATTCACACATGTACTAAGTTTCCGGTTAATACAATTCTAGCATGAATAATAAACATTTATCATGATATAAGGAAATATAAATAACAACTTTATTATTGCCTCTAGGGCATATTTCCTTCACCTTCCTCTTTGGGGAAATACTGATGTAGTTCAAGCAAACATCACTTCACCCAAAGTAATTTCCAAAAAAGTACCACCTGCGGCGGAATCTAAAAGATTTCTAGAAACAAAGTTCGATCCTGGATAAAAAATTTGTATGGTCATCCAAAGATTTAACCATGAGTAGGACAATTTCATAGCATCAACTTCATTCTTTCCCAAGATTGTGCAACATGTTCATGCTCAAGTTGCTTAAAATTCATGATTTGAGTTCTAAGGGAAATAATTTTCGCGGGCGGAAAATACTTAGTAATAAAAGCATCTTTGCACTTATCCCAAGTGTCGGTGTAAAAAAGTAGGGGCTCTCCTTTTGACCCCTTTACTTGTGCACGGTAAGTCAGAGCCGCGCGCCGCGGCCACACTTAGCAGGGCAGAGGAGGGAAGCCGGAGAGAAGCCGAAACACAAGACAACCAAGGCAACACCAAGACCAGAAACGGAGGAGAGCAAGAGGGCGAGGTGGACTCCCTCGGCAAGATCCTTGCCGAGGCAGCCTCCGCAGCCCCGGCAAGAGCCTTGCCGAGGCAACTTGCCCGATGACAGTGGAGCAAGCCACCCTTGAGCCCACGGGCTCCAAGCCAACCAACTACATTGGAACCAAGGCTCGGGAGGCGCCTCTGTGGTGGCATGAAGATCTTCGTCAAGATCATAAACATGTGAGATCTGATGAGGACCCGAAGACGGCGACCCTCGGCAGGATCCTGGCTAAGGAAATCCACAAGACCCCCGGCAAGACCCTTGCCGGGGACGACTGGAACACCACGGCAAGACCCTTGCCGAGGGCATCAGTGGGGCCACTGCCAGGCCCGCGCCTACCAAGACTCCACCGCCGTCCCCAAGCAGCTGCTAGCTCAACCAGCTGGGCGGGCACCTGCGTGGCGACGGGCGGCCTCTACACCGACTCAGCAAGCACCTACGTGGTGGCATGCGACCCTTCGTGAAGGCTCCACCACCGCGCCAGCCCAGCAGCCAACCAACGTGGCACCGCAAGGCCTCGTCAGCTCGGGCGCGTGTCAAAGCCAGGTGAGGCAGCGACAGCTGGGACGTGCTTCCTTACCGTCCCCGATAAAGCAAGGGGGGCACGTCGGCAGTGCATTAAATGCGTTTGTCCGACGGTGCCAGAGGATAGACTCATCCACTGTACACCTTTCCACCTCCTGTGTGCCACTGCGGCGACCCCTTTGTGCCTATAAAAGGAGGCCCGAGGCGACCAGGAGGAGGATTCAGATCTTTTGGGCAAGTTACACCCCGCAGCTAGCTCAAGAACACAAGAACACTCTAATACATCCAGCAAAGCAGGACTAGGGTATTACGCACCTTCGCGGCCCGAATCTGGGTAAACGATCCATGTGCTTCCTGTCAGACCCGCTCTTTGCACAACCTCGGGCCCGCCAACCGTAGAAGGGATCCCAGTGACCCCATAGGTGTCGTTTCCACCGACATCTTTGGTGCGCCAGGTAGGGGTGGCGCAGTCGGGGAAATCTGGTCTGATCGAAGCAGCGGCTTCATCGTGGCCGTTGTTCCAAGGAAGAAGATGACCAAGCATGACGGCACCGTCTGTGGATGCGGTGGGCGCCCTTGCAACGACAGAAAAGCTAAGTCATGTGAAACTATGGGCAATTTATTTATATATATATGGTTATTATCCTCGAAGGTCCTGCCCTATGTATGGAAAACCTGCACACAAAGGGGCCCTTCCGCAATTGGCAACGCCCTTGTTCTGTTTCGAGTCCGCTCAACAGCTCAAGCGGCCGCGTCGAGAGTGGCAGGGTAGCCTTCCGCAATTGGCAACGCTCTCGATTCTGACTCGAGTCAAGCTCGACAGTTCGAGCGGCCGCGTGGAGAGCGGTAAGGTGGTTCGCTTGGCAGCAAGCACACCCGGCAGGCCATTGGGGACCCGTCCCCAATGTGCCTCCCTGGGTTTGTGCGCCGACAAGCCTACCCGGTTAACGTAGGGCGGACATACAAGGGAAGATCAGACAGGAAAATAACATGCATTGTATCAAAAGTACTGCGGAGTTATATTACATCAGTTGTTGCCGTGGTTCTAACTAAAGATAGAAATTGTCTTGGTCATGAACCTGCTGCGGCAATGAGAAATGGGGTGCCTAATCCCGGTCCTGGCCCTCCACCCTCTGGATTCCATCGATGCGGCTGATGATGGGCTTGATACGCTCCTTGAGTGCCGCGATGTCCGCATCCTCCGGCAAGCTCTCCAGCGCGGCGCCGAAGTCGAGGTCAGGATTCCAGTGCGCCACCTTGGTGAGGACCTTGGTCATGGCACCCCGGCAAAGCCTCCGGGCCTCATCGGCCAGGGAGGCCGCCCGATTGGAGTGGAGCTGCTCCAGGGCCCCGAGGACGCCCTCGAAGAAGATGGTCAGCTTGGCGTTGGGGCTCACGTTGCGCTCTGGGGTATACCTCACGTTTGGCATCCCCATGGTAGCCAGCTGCGTGGTGATCCTGCCGGTGACGCCTTCGAGGCGCCCGATCCAGCGATTCTCACCCTCCACAAATTCTTTGTGGTTGGTGGTCTCATTCTTCCGCAGCTGCTTCTCGGTATCCAGGTCCTTGGCCAAGGTCCCCTCCCGGGCCTTGCCCTCCGACATCATCCCCTCGAGACCCTCCAGCTTCAGCTTGAGGTCTTTGATGGAGTTGTTGGCCTCGGAGAGCTGCCTAGCCCTGCTGAGGGCCGCGCCCTGTGCCTCAACCAGAGCGCTGTTGAGCGTGTCCTTCTCCCTAGACAGTTTCAGGACCTGGTCTTTCAGCCCGTTCCGCTCCACCTCCAGCTACTTCACCTTGTCGGCGTGAACCAGAGCCTGGGCATTGAGTGCCTCTCCGTGCCTCTGCTCCAGCTCCTGGGTCCGCTGGACGACAAGCTTCTCCATCTCCTCGTCCTTGCCGCGGAGAGTCGCAGCAAGCTTCTCCTCGCGGGCGGCAAGGTCCTCCTCCTGGGAGTTCAGCGCGGCCTGGTGCTGGGTTCGAGCGGCCTCGGCTTCGGCGGCCAGGTTCTTCGCCGTCTCTTGGGCCTTCCCAATGTCGGCCCGCTTCATGGTGAGCTCCACCTCGCGCTTGGCCAGCTCGCCCTGGGCGGTGTAACGCCCCGAGACCGACGCTCCAGAAGTCTTCCAGCTACCTTGTTGTCGCCGTGTGTTTTATTTTTGCTTGTTGCATTTCATTATCGCATCATTCGCATTGCATCGGCACTCCGTTGCCGTCATGTTTTTAAAACTTGCATCTGCTCGTAGTTGCCGTGTCCCCCCTTGCTTTCGTTGACCGTTTCGAGACCAACCACACTTGCAACGTTGCTCCTTGTTTTCTCTCTTGTCCTCTCCGGGGCCTTTTGTCAGACACTTTGTCTTTGTCGACCCCTCTCAGACCACCCCTCGCGCGCGTCCGAAAATTGTCCCAAATCCGACCCGGGTTGTTGTTACCGATGGGTCCGGATCATCCCCTAACATCTATAAAACATCCCCATTTTCTTGTTTGGACTCCCTAACCTATCTATTCTCGACCGCCCGATTATGATCGGACGGACCAGTTTAGCCCCTAACCAAAATCCATGCTATTTTAAACAGATCAAACCCTAGTCGCTAGTTGTCCCATCTACCCAGTCCCATCCGCGCCGCCGCCGCTCTCCTTCTCGGGATCCATCCCCACCTACCGCAGCCTCCAACCAGATCCCTGATTTTCCATGCAGCCGCCCGAGCATCTCGATCCCGAGTGGATCGAGCGCTTCGCCTCCAAGCCCTGTCTCCCCTGCTCATGCCCGAGCCTCACGTCGCCAAGGAGCACGAGCTCCCTTGCCTCGCTGCCACGCCAACCGGAGCAGCAGCTCAGCCGGTCATCCCCGTCGTTGCCGAACCTCGCCACCTCGCCGGAGCCCCAAGACCCCGCGTCAAGCTCCTCTGCTGCGTCGCCCGCCTGCGACCTCCTCTGCTCGGCCTCGCCGCTGTTCCGCCACCCCCAGCAAGCTCCGGTGACCAGCAGTCCCACCAGCGCCAAGTCCCTCGCCTCGCTGCCTCGTCGCCGCGGCAACAGCAGTAGTTCGCAAGCCCCGACACCGCTCCTCCTCCGCCCGAGCGCTCCTCTCCACGCCGGCATCCCCGTCCGAACCTCATCGCCGTCGAGCATCACCAGCAGGCCGTGCCCCTCGCCTCTGCCCTTCTCCTTCCTTCCTTCGTTTCCTCTTCTCAACTCCCTTGTTCTCTCCTACAACAGGTGTTCCTTGCGCCATGGAAGCCGCCAAGACCACCGTGCCAAGCTTCAAGTCCCACCGCCACTTCTTCGTCGTATCCGGACGGGACCGACCGGATTTGCTCCTCCTCCGCCGCCCTGACCTCGGATCCGGTGGTTCTCGCGCCGCCCTCGCGCGTCCCCGTAGCCAAGTCCGGCCGCGGCCGTTGCCCCTGCATCCCCTGCTTCTCGTCGCTCGCCGCCCCTCTGCGTTGACCGCGCTGGCCAGCTGCGTGGGCTGCCAGCCGCGCCAGGCCCAGCCCAGCACCCCTTCTTCCTCATCCCAGCCGCGCCTCCACCGACCTGGGCCTCAGCCCGTGGTGAGCGCCCCAGCGCCCAGCAGTTTCGGCCTGCTACGTTTTTTTCCCCTGTTCTATGAATTTCCTAATTTCCCGGGAATTGGCAGAATTGCAAAAAAAACCCTAGAGTTCATGCATTTAATAACTCACAAGTGGTGCATCATATGTAAATAATTTAAACATGTAAAATGCTTAGAATTTCGTCTAGTTTCATATTTTGCAACTCTCATCCATGTTTAAAATGTTTATACTTGCTGTTTGTTTAAATTTGCTCAAATGCCATGCTAAAATGAATTATTTTCATAACTAATTAACCGTAACTCGGAAATTAATAAACTTTATATGTAAATGGGGTAGAAAATGCCTAGTTTAACATGGTGTACTTTATTTTGCTGTTTAACAACATTAAAATTGTGTTTAGGGCAGAACAGTACCAAATCTAAAATATGGACATGAGGATTTTCTGGAATTGTTGTTTCTTATTTTCGGCCTCATTTAAACTTGCCTACATAGTTAGTTTAGTTATGCTTCACCTCTTGCCACGTTAATCAACATTTAATATTGTTGAGTACATAAACGGGAGAGAACTAAATAATTGGTGTGGCGTTTTGTCAATATGCAACTCGTTGCATATTGAGCTCCACTTAACTTGTAGTATTGTTTGTTGCACTTTGCCATGCCATGCCTCATTAAACCGGACATGCATCATACTTGATTGTGCATCATGCCATGTTGATGTGATGGTTGTTTACTATGTTGTTTGTTTCTTTCCGGGTTGCTTCTCTCGTTAGCTTCGGTTTCGTTCTGGAGTTGTGAGGATTCGTTCGACTACGTCTGTTTGTCTTCTTCATGGACTCGTTCTTCTTCCTTGCGGGATCTCAGGCAAGATGACCATACCCTCGAAATCACTTCTATCTTTGCTTGCTAGTTGTTCGCTCTATTGCTATACCGCGCTACCTACCACTTGCTATATCATGCCTCCCATATTGCCATGTCAAGCCTCTAACCCACCTTTCCTAGCAAACCGTTGTTTGGCTATGTTACCGCTTTTGCTCAGCCCCTCTTATAGCGTTGCTAGTTGCAGGTGAAGATGAAGATTGCTCCTTGTTGGATTATGTTTATGTTGGGATATCACAATACCTCTTATATTATTAATGCATCTATATATTTGGTAAAGGGTGGAAGGCTCGGCCTTATGCCTGGTGTTTTTGTTCCACTCTTGCCACCCTAGTTTCCGTCATACCGGTGTTATGTTCCTTGATTTTGCGTTCCTTACGCGGTTGGGTGATTTATGGGATCCCCTTGACAGTTCGCTTTGAATAAAACTCCTCCAGCAAGGCCCAACCTTGGTTTTACATTTGCCTCACCTAGCCTTTTTCCCTTGGGAGTCGCGCTCTCGAGGGTCATCTTATTTTACCCCCCGGGCCAGTGCTCCTCGGAGTGTTGGTCCAAACTAGAGCCACTTGCAGCGCCACCTCGGGGAAACTTGAGGGCTGGTTTTTAGTTGTACGTAGTGTTCATCCGGTGTGTCCTGAGAACGAGGTAGTGCGACTCCTATCGGGATTGTCGACACATCGGGCGGCTTTGCTGGTCTTGTTTTACCATTGTCGAAATGTCTTATAAACCGGGATTCCGAGACTGATCGGGTCTTCCCAGGAGAAAGAATATCCTTCGTTGACCGTGAGAGCTTATAATGGGCTAAGTTGGGACACCCGTGCAGGGTATTATCTTTCGAAAGCCGTGCCCGCGGTTATGTGGCAGATGGGAATTTGTTAATGTCCGGTTGTAGAGAACTTGGCACTTGTCTTAATTAAAATACATCAACCGTGTGTGTAGCCGTGATGGTCTCTTTTCGGCGGAGTCCGGGAAGAGAACACGGCTTTTGGGTTATGTTTGACGTAAGTAGGAGTTCAGGATCACTTCTTGATCTTTACTAGTTGACGACCGTTCCGTTGCTCCTCTTCTCGCTCTTATTTGCGTATGTTAGCCACCATATATGCTTAGTGCGTGTTGCAGCTCCACCTCACTACCTTCTCCTACCCATAAGCTTAAATAGTCTTGATCTCGCGGGTGTGAGATTGCCGAGTCCTCGTGACTCACCAGATACTTCCAAACAGTTGCAGGTGCCGTTGATACCAGTGCAGGTGACGCAACCGAGCTCAAGTGGGAGTTCGACGAGGACCTTGGTCGTTACTATGTTTCGTTTCCTGATGATCAGTAGTGGGGCCCAGTTGGGACGATCGGGGATCTAGCATTTGGGGTTGTCTTCTTTTCTTTTGGTTCCGTAGTCGGACCTATGTGTGTACTCGGAATGATGTATGTTTAATTTATGTATTGTGTGAAGTGGCGATTGTAAGCCAACTCTTTATCCCATTCTTGTTCATTACATGGGATTGTGTGAAGATGACCCTTCTTGCGACAAAACCACAATGCGGTTATGCCTCTAAGTCGTGCCTCGACACGTGGGAGATATAGCCGCATCGTGGGCATTACAGGCGGCCTTCAGCTCCACCTCGCGGAACCAAGTTTACGTCTCGGCGACGCGTCCCTTGAGGTCCACCTCCGCCTTGTCCACCGTTGCCATCCTGGACTTGGCCTTGTCCAGGCGGGTGCGGTGGAGCGCCTGGAGCTTCCGAAAGCTGGCGCCCATGGCTTGGAGAAGCCGCTCCTCCTGGGAACCGTCGCCACCGGCGCTCGGCTCATCAACAACCTTGAGCCCGGCGGCGGCAAGCACCTCCTCGTCGAACACCTCTCCCTTGATGGGTGCCCTAGAGCTCGACGTCCCTGGGAGGTGGACGAAAAGGTCGTCGCTCACCCTCAGATACCTGCCGGAGCCAGAGGCGGCAGAGGAGGAAGGCTGGTCATCAACCACCTCCTCCTCGGTAGCGGCCTTGCCGGCCTCCCCGGCAGGCCCCTTACCGGCCTCCTCGGCAGCAGCCTTGCCAGGCTCCCCGGCAGACCCCTTGGCGGCGTCCTTAGCAGCGCCCTCGGCGGCCCCCTCGGCGGCCCCCTCGGCGGCGATCTTCTCAGCCTCCGCCGCGGCGGCCTTGGCGACATCCTCGATGACGGTGTCTATGTCCTCCTGGCCCGCCGAGGGAGGATCTGGATACTGAGAAGGGGATGAGGTGAAGCCAAGACCAAGATTCAAAAAGAAGAAGAAAGGGCAGGGATGAGAGGCGAATGATGTACCTGTGCCGGGCTAGCCCCTTTCTCGCCAACATCTGGCGCCGAGGTGGAGCCGCCCTTGCCGGGGACGCCCCTCGGGGTGACGTGGTCTATGGGGGCAGCGCGTCGGGGGGCCCCTCAGTGGCTCCTCCTGCTGCCGTCCTCCTCCTGCGATCTCGGCAAGGTCAGCGCCAGTGACTCATACCCCCCAACACACACGTCGACAAGGGGCGAGTGGCAAACTTACGCTGGGGGCTGCTGTCCGGGCTACTCACCACCACCAGTGGCGCCCTCGAGGTGCCCGCCGGGGGCTGGCCGCCCGCCGAGGACCTAGCTCTCTTCAACCTATGGTCCAGCGTCTCCACTTCCTTGCAAAAATGAAAACAATCCAAGATAAGCGACACAGTTTGAGGAGACGGAGATGACAAAAAGGGGGGAGGGAACAAGAAGCTTACTCCTCCTCCACCACCTCCTCTGCTGCCTTCCTCTTCCTCCTTGGACTGAGGGACCCGAAGTCAAAGACGACCTCCGCGTCGACGTTTGCCGGAGGAGGGGAAGAAGGTGGAGTCTGAGCGCGCTTAGACGAAGAAGAGGCAGATGCTTTCTTCTTTGCCACCGCGGCCTTCACCAACTTCTTCGCCGCCGCGACCCTCGTTTGGCGTGCAGACGTCTCCTGGGCATGCCGGGGTTGCACGGCCCTGCCGGGCCAAACCGGCTCGCCGGAGCTGTCCCGCCGCAGGACTCGCCCTCTCCCCGTGGCTGGAGGGTCGACGGCCTCGGCCTCCTCCTACTCCTCCTCTTCCGACGACTCGTCGGGCGCATATTCAATGAGAGGGGCCCCGGTGCTGGCGCTGATGGCCTCTCCAGCGGATTCCGCCCACTGGGTGAGCTCCTTCTCCTCCGCGGCTGCTGCGACCTCGTCCTCCACGCCGCCAGCGTTGCCGGCCTGCCTGGCGAGCTCTGCCTCCGCCGCCCTGGCGGCGATATAGTCCAGCTCTGCCTAAGTGGTGTCCTGGATGAGCAGTGGCTCGTTGCGGACATACACCTCCGCCAAGTTATCAAAAAACTCCTGCACCTGCTCCTCCGGTGGCGCGGCCCAGTTTGGAACGGGACCGTGCGCGTTGCAGTCCGGCATCATGACGATGATGCCGGTCTAGCGCGAGTTGTTGCTCAGCGGGACCACCCCCGCCGGCAACCCAAACAAGGGCCCCTTGACGACCTTGCCGGCCTTCGCAGCCTTGCCGGACCTCTCAGCCCAGCCGTCGCGGTTCATGTCGAGCGGAAAGATCCGCTAGCAGAAGTGAGCGTGCCCCATCATCGTGAAGTTGTGATTGAGGCCTGGGCGAAGCCTCATGATGTCAGCCGCGTTCTGGAAGAGCCAGGCCGGCCTCCCCTTGTTGTGCAGAGGAGCGATTCGGCGGCGGAGGAAATCCGCCCCAATCATCTCCAGGGTAAGCCCGGCAACGGTGAGGCGGTGGATCCTGGTGGTGGCGATCTTGAGCTTGTCATCCTGGGCGTCGACATCGCCCTAGTCGTTCCTGCGAACCGGCGGCGCCTGGCAGACCCGGCAGAACTCCTATGGGTCATCCTCCTCAATCCAGCACCACTGGCCCCGCCACTCTTCCCACCTCTCCTTCTGGGCGCCCTCCGGGTACGTCCCTTTGGAACTTGGGATCCAGGTGACGCAACCAGAAATAGCGCCTCCCATCTGGATGCGAGGGTAAAAATAATGGCGGAAGAGTGATGATCCCAAGTATAGGGGATCTATTATAGTCCTTTCGATAAGTAAGAGTGTCGAACCCAATGAGGAGCAGAAGGAAATGATAAGCGGTTTTCAGCAAGGTATTCTCTGCAAGCACTGAAATTATCGGTAACAGATAGTTTTGTGATAAGGTAATTTGTAACGGGTAACAAGTAACAAGTGTAAATAAAGTGCAACAAGGTGGCCCAATCCTTTTAGTAGCAAAGGACAAGCCTGGACAAACTCTTATATAGAGAAAAGCGCTCCCGAGGACACATGGGAATTATCGTCAAGCTAGTTTTCATCACGTTCATATGATTCACGTTCGGTACTTTGATAATTTGATATGTGGGTGCACCGGTGCTTGGGTGCTGTCCTTACTTGGACAAGCATCCCACTTATGATTAACTCCTATTGCAAGCATCTTCAACTACAAAAGAAGTATTAAGGTAAACCTAACCATAGCATGAAACATATGGATCCAAATCATCCCCTTACGAAGCAACGCATAAACTAGGGTTTAAGCTTCTGTCACTCTAGCAACCCATCATCTACTTATTACTTCCCAATGCCTTCCTCTAGGCCCAAACAATGGTGAAGTGTCATGTAGTCGACGTTCACATAACACCACTAGAGGAGAGACAACATACATCTCATCAAAATATCAAACGAATACCAAATTCACATGACTACTAATAGCAAGACTTCTCCCATGTCCTCAGGAACAAACGTAACTACTCACAAAGTATATTCATGTTCATAATCAGAGGAGTATTAATATGCATAATGGATCTGAACATATGATCTTCCACCAAATAAACCAACTAGCATCAACTACAAGGAGTAATCAACACTACTAACAACCTACAGGTACCAATCCGAGGCTCTGAGACGAGGATTGGATACAAGAGATGAACTAGGGTTTGAGAGGAGATGGTGCTGGTGAAGATGTTGATGGATATTGGCCCCCTCCCGATGAGAGGAGCGTTGGTGATGACGATGGCGATGATTTCCCCCTCCTGGAGGGATGTTTCCCCGGCAGAACAGCTCCGTCGGAGCCCTAGATTGGTTCCGCCTCGTGGCGGCGGAGTTTCTTCCCAAAAGCTTGCTTATGATTTTTTCTTGGACGAAAGACTTCATATAACATAAGATGGGCACCGGAGGGCCACTAGGGGGCCCACGAGGCAGGGGGCGCGCCCAGGGGGTAGGGCGCGCCTCCCACCCTCGTGGCCAGGGTGTGGCCCCCCTCTGGTATTTTCTTCGTCCAGTATTTTTTATTAATTCCAAAAATGACTTCCGTGAAGTTTCAGGACTTTTGGAGCTGTGCAGAATAGGTCTCTAATATTTGCTCCTTTTCCAGCCAAGAATTCCAGCTGCCGGCATTCTCCCCCTTCATGTAAACCTTGTAAAATAAGAGAGAATAGGCATAAGTATTGTGACATAACGTGTAATAATAGCCCATAATGCAATAAATAACGATATAAAAGCATGATGCAAAATGGACGTATCAACTCCCCCAAGCTTAGACCTCGCTTGTCCTCAAGCAGAAGCCGATAACAATAAATATGTCCACATGTTTAGAGGTAGAGGTGTCGATAAAATAAAATACAGAGATGAGGGCATCATGATTTTTCTTATAACAGCAACATATATGGATATTGTCATATGATTTCTTATGCTCAAGTAATAATCTATTCACAATGTCAAGTATGAATCAGAAACTTCATTGAGAACCAACAAACTATAATCTTAGTCATTGAAGCAATTAGAATTTATCATAATATCGGAAAGAGTCTATGTAAGAGCTTTTCAGCAAGTCCACATACTCAACTATCATTTAGTCTTTCACAATTGCTAACACTCACGCAATACTTGTGGTTACGGAGTTTTAATCGGACACAGAGAAAGATAGGGGCTTATAGTTTCACCTCCCAACCTTTTACCTCAAGGGTAATGTCAACAATAATGGTTCATGCTAACTTACATCCAATTGGATATATATCTATATATATATATCAGGATCTTTCCAACACAAGGTGCTTGCCAAAGGATAAAATGTAAAAAGGAAAGGTGAAGATCACCATGACTCTTGCATAAGGGTAAGAGATAAAAGTAAAAGATAGGCCCTTCGCAGAGGGAAGCAGAGGTTGTCATGCGCTTTCATGGTTGGATGCACGAAATCTTAATTCAAAAGAACGTCACTTTATATTTCCACTTGTGATATGGACCTTTATTATGCAGTCCGTCGCTTTTATTTCTTCCACATCACAAGATCGTATAAAGCTTATTTTCTCCACACTAATAAATCATACACATTTAGAGAGCAATTTTTATTGCTTGCACCGATGACAACTTACTTGAAGGATCTTACTCAATCCATAGGTAGATATGGTGGACTCTTATGGCAAAACTGGGTTTAAGGATATTGGAAGCACAAGTAGTATCTCTACTTGGTGCAAAGAATTTGGCTAGCATGAGGGAGAAAGGCAAGCTCAACATGTTGGATGATCCATGACAATATACTTTATTTCAGATATAAGAAAACATAACCCATTACGTTGTCTTCCTTGTCCAACATCAACTCTTTAGCATGTCATATTTAAATGAGTGCTCACAATCATAAAAGATGTCCAAGATAGTATATTTATATGTGAAACCTCTCATTCTTTATTACTTCCTATTAATTGCAACGATGACCAAAGCTATGTTTGTCAACTCTCAACAACTTTTAATCATCATACTCTTTATATGTGAAGTCATTACTCTCCAAAAGATCAATAAAATCTCTTTATTTCCTTTTATTCTTTTCTTTTATTCCCTCAAGATTCTAGCAAGACAATCAAGCCCTTGACTCAACACTAATCTTTATTATATATAGCTCACGGACTCGATTACATAGAAGGATCATAAGGCAAAACCCAAAACTAAATCATACTAAAATTTTATTCTACTAGATCAAGATATTACTTTTTTTGAGCAAAATTGGATAGTGAGGGCACCCCCTCACTGACTTTGTATTAATTCATCACACCAGAAGTTACAAGGGGAGAGGTTACATGTCTGGAGAGAGAGAGAGGAATTCCTATACATCAAGGGTATAAGAGAGGTACAAGTGTTGCCAACAATAACCAAACATTACACAGCCGTTTTCAGATCGAACTGACCACGTGCTCAATAAACGGCCAAAGGGCCTCTTTCACTCGGTACTTCATCATTGCAAAATCATCTTGGAATATCATCTTCCACCCCCTCCTTGTAGGGACAATCCCTCTGAAGTTTTTATTATTACGCTCTTTCTAGATGCTCCAGGCCGCCATGATGAAAGTTTCCATGAACATAGGCCGGGACCAGACGCTCTTGACCGCATGCAACTTTTGCAACCTGTTGCCATTCGCTGGCCACGTGATCTCCAACTCCCCCAGCACATTTTACTGAACTCACATTCGAAGAAGAGGTGCTCTACCGTTTCCTCTAGCTGGGTGGAGCATAGCAAACACGTGTAGTCATCGTCACGGAGCTTCATACCTTTCCTTTTCAGGAGATTGCGTGTGTTCAGCCTGTCTGCCAACAACAACCACGAGAAAACCTTCCATTTGTTGGTGCACTTTGATTTCCATATCCACTCGAAGGCTTTGTCCGCGACTTCATCACAAAAGCAGTGGGCGTAGTACTTACTGGACTGGAAGCCCTCGGAGCCCCAAACACATCTCCAGATATCCCTGGCATCTGTCAACTCCACATCGGCTAAGCTGTTTCGAAGATCCTGAAGTTCGCCCCTGGCTTGGATGGAAAGAGGGATATTAAAATTTTGGCCAAGGGTAGACACAGTTAGCAGATCATAGACATACACGTCCTCATTTTTGGAAAATGAGTAGATCCCGGGGTGGCTGTCCGAAAGGATATTACTGCGCCACATATCTTTCCAAAAAAGGAATGTAGCACCATCACCCACCTCCACCGTAGTGATCCCACGATAGATCGACGTTAACTGCATGATGTCGCGCCACCAGAAGGAGCCACAAGGGTCATTTGCATGCGGTATCGATCCCGCGTAGTAAGCCGACCAGATCAACTTGACCCAAGGCACGTCCAACCGATTGTAGAATTTGTGTAACATTTTTAGGAGCAAGCCTTGATTTTAGATCTTGAGGTAAATCACTCCCAGACCTCCCTTGTTCTTCGGGCGGAAAACTAGCTCCCATGCAGCCAGTGAGACGGCTTTTGTACCATCGTCCGAGCTTTTGGCCCATAGACAGTATCTCCGAAGTTTGTCAAGATGATCATGAACTTTAGGTGGGATTTTGATAGAGCACATGGCATATATCGTAAGGGAAGTTATCACTGAATTCACCAATGTGAGCTTTGAGCCGAGGTCCAGCAGGTTGGCAGCCGAGGAGAGCTTACGTTCTACCGACGTAACGAGGGGCATGAGATCAGCGACGGTTGGCCGTGTAGTGCCCATAGGCAGCCCGAGATATGTGAATGGCATGGATCCTATTGCGCAGCCGAACACCTGAGCAATCCTCGAGGTCGTTTCTGCTGTAACATTTGTAGTGATCAGTGTGGACTTTTGAAAATTAATGTGCAGCCCCACCGATCTGCATAGTCCTGGAGGATACCCTTGATCGTTTCTGCTTGGGAGATGTCCGCCGGCATCACGAGTATCGTATCATCGGCGTATTGGATCATCGGGTAGTCGTTATCAGGTACTGGGATGGGGAGTTGAAGGGTTCCGGCCCGATAAGCATCATTAATGGCAGCTTGCAGGATATCCGCCGCTAAGACAAAGATGAGCGGGGACAAAGGATCACCTTGTCGCACCCCTCGCAGGCAGAAAAACTGCCTCCCCGGGGTCCCATTGAGAAGGATCGATGATTTGGCCGTGGAAAATAGGCATTTAATCCAACCGAGCCAACGATCATCAACCCCATACACTTCGTAATTTCTAACATGGGTGTGTGCTCAGTTGTGTCGAACGCCTTAGCGAAGTCAAGCTTCAGGACAGCTATCTCTCGCCCAGAGGATTGGCATTGATGTGTGAACTTGAATGCCCACGCTACACAATCCTGTATAGATCGGCCCCGTAGAAAGCCGTATTGATTACGGTGTATGATTTTGAGGATCACACGTTGCAGACGATTCGCTAGCAGCTTGGTCAATATCTTGAGACAGCAATTCAAGAGTGGTATCGGGCGATAGTCGTTGGCTGTCTCAGGAGATTGCGTTTTCGGGATGAGAGTGATAAAGCCAGTGTTCAAACTCTCAAGGTTAAGGTTACCTGCATGGAAATCGGAACAGGGCCGATAGAAATCCTCCTTGATTATATGCCAGCAGGATTTTATGAAACCACCAGTAAACCCATCGGGTTCGGGGGCACGGTCAGAGGGAAGCTCCCTGACAACCTGGTCGATCTCCGCATGAGTGAAAGTAACTGATAAAGCATGGATTCCTTTCACCTTTTTGATGATTCTCTTCAGATCAAAACGTATGTCAGTCTGGCTGGAGTGGCCCAGTCTTTCTTTGTACGTTTGGAAGAGTACAGCCTCCTTCCCCACATGATCATGGATGACCGAGTCATCAGGCAAGCGCAACGAGGCGATGTTGTTCCGTCTGAATCTCTCAGTGGCAGCTCTATGGAAGAACTTTGTGTTGCCATCACCGAACTTGAACTATCGGATGGTACATCGTTTTTTCCAGTAGAGCTTTTTGCAGTCTAGGAGGTGGAGCAGATGCCGTTTCAGAATCCTCCTAAAGTTGGCTTCAGGGACAGATAGCCTTCTTCTTTCCTCTAACCCATCGATCTCAAGCAATTCTTTGTTACAGTTATCAATCAGGCTCGACAGCTTGGATATTTTCCTACTCCATTGCTTCAGATCATAACGTAGGGTTTTAAATTTCTTACACAAAACTGCGGCAGCATTGGGGGCATAGCATCTTTTGTTCCAAGATCGTTCAACAGTCTCAAAGAATTCGGGCTGTCCGATCCAAAAGTCCTCAAAACAAAAGATCTTGGTTTTTGGAATTTGGGATTGAATGCTAACATAGCAAGGGGCGTGGTCAGATGTGGGTTTACCCAGGGGCAGAACTACTGTGTTGGGGTATTTGACAGCCCAGTCGACAGATGTGAAATGCCAATCCAATTGTTCAAGAAATGGATTGTTTTGCATATTACTCCAGGTGTACAAACGCCCTTTGATTGGAAGCTCTACTAAGGATTGCCGTCTGATGAGTTCATTAAATAGCAGCATATCATTAGCGTCCCCTCCTCCCCTGTTACGATTGTCTGGTGCTCTGATGAAATTAAAGTCCCCGATGAGGAGCCAATCATCACCATGAGGAATGTCAATATCAAATAACCAGGAAGTAAACAGCGTCCTATTCGGTTCAGTACAAGGACCATACACATTGACGAGCGTCCAGGAATCAGCGGACTGCGTAGAAGTAAGTCTCACGCCAAGAGTAAAAGATTCAGAAAACACCGGAACACCGGTGAAGACCGAACTCATCCACAACGTGATTAAGCCCCCCGAGGCCCCCACAGAGGGTACAAAAGCAAACATATCGATTTTTTTAGGGCAGAATAGTTTAACGAACGAAGCATCAAAAGAAGTACGTTTAGTTTGTTGCAAACAAACGGCGGAGCAACCACTAATATCAATAGCATTACGGATTGCCAGATGTTTCTTCTCGGAGTTGATCCCGCGCACGTTCCAGCACAGGATATTCCACTGTTTATTGGGCGGCATACGGCTTAGTGCTTCTCAGGCTCCCTCCCTTGGTCAGCAGCCAAGAGCTTCTGAGCGGTGAGGTCATCAGATTGTACGCCACACATAACATTGCCCACATACTGCAGCAGGTGGATAGGAGTAGGAGGTGGCAGTTCTTCAGAGTTGTCAGCCACAGGGTTCAGTATGAGCTGGCTGCAAGGAGCAGTCACCTTAGAAGAGCAGGCGATCAAGGGCGCCCCCCTAGGCTTAACCTTGGATTGCACCTTCCTCGCATCAGTGATTTGGGCCACTTTGAAACCATCATACCTTGTTGATCTAGTACCGCGCCTTAGTCCAACCGTGTCAATCGGAGCTGACTCTCCCAAAATCTGGTTCTGAAAACAAGCAGCCCCAGTCCTGACAGTGGGAAGTTCAGTATCCTCCGCTGCAACTTCAGAGATGGAGAACACATTTGTACGGTGGGAGTTGCTGTAGAGAAATTCAGAACCCATCATAGGAAGTTGAGTTGCAACGCCCACCCAGATATCCTCTGATATGAAAATAGGAATAGTGAGGCCGACGAGAGGATCATGCTGATAGACCAACTGGGCACTGGCTGCAAACCTTTCTTGAGTGATAGCAGCGCAGATTGCTTGGAAGAACGCCAGAGGGTTCAGTGGTAGAGTGCCACTAACCTGACTGTGGGCAGGTGTGTCCGATGTAGTAAGGCATCGAGTGAACCTGCCAAAAGAGATCAGCCAGAGAAACTCCAGAAAATCCATGCCTTCAACTGTCTGAACCTCAACCGTGTGTGAACCGCCCGTAGCTCGCACAAACTGTATACCAGAAGTTGGTCTACCATGGATCAGAGCATCAACAGCCTCTTCGATGTCCGAATACACAGACCACTCATCTTGCGGGTCATCAGTGATATTGCTCTCCTGCTCCACACCATCCATGAGGGATGGACCTATATATTGAAACAAGGTGCGGAAGCTGAAACCTCTGTATGGCGGTGGTGCAACCGGCCAAACACCCCAGCCATCTTGCTGTAACTCCTGCTGTGGTGGATTCTGCTGTTCCCAGGCGGCATCAATCTGTTGCTGCAATTGCTGTTGATGATCAAGGGCCCATTGTTGGGCAGCAGTCAGATGAGGCAGTTGAAACGGATGTGGGGAAGCATTCATTGGAGGGGCATCATCATTGCCAACAAGGCCGGGAATTGTGTCTCTGCCATTGAGGACATACACAGGCACCGACCAGGATCGTCCCATGCCAGGCAGAGTGACAATACGCTTAACCACAAGGTTGTGTGGCACCTGGGCGATGTTGCTGATGATTACTCGAACCAAAACACGTTCCTTATTCTGTCCCGGCCTATGCCAAATATCTAGCTTGCCGAAGCAGGAGACAACTTTGTTGATGTAATGATCAGTCTGATAGTCCATTGGAAAGGCTAAGAACAGAACCCAAGCTACATACTGAAAAGGACACTGCCGCATATTTTCTCCTTCATCGTGAGGCAGAAAGGTGAAAGTCATATCATCGTCAATAGGATCTAAATGATGTGGAATTTCTAGGATGAACTGATCTTTGAGAGCTATGTCCGCAAAAGCAACCATCCCCACCCCAATCGGATAAACAAATGAATCTGGTACTTCGAGATGGAAATCCTCAGTCATGATGCAGACTATCTCATTCAGAACTAGCTGGTTCTGATGATCAGGAATCGGAGGCGTGACGGTAACCAGAGCATACCTTTGATCAAGATATTACTAAAAGGAACGAACTAAGAAAAAGGTAAAGATAGGAGTGTGATGGTGATACGATACCGGGGCACCTCCCCAAGCTTGGCAGTTGCCAAGGGGAGTGCCCATACCCATGTGATTATATCTCTTTCTTCGGAGGTGATGATAATGGAGTTGTTGATGATGTAAATTGTGCTTTCAGCTTCTTCATGTTGTAATTGAGAAGAGCAATTTCCTCCTTTAAATCATCAACCTCCGACTCCACCTTCAAGATCTTGTCACATAAATCTCCTTTGCTTTTCTGCCGAAAACGAGAAGGGATAGATCGATTGTTAGATAGTTTAGCCCTTTTAGGAAGACTAGACTTCTTGAACTTCACGTGCATATCCCCAGGTTGAGGTAGAGGGACATCCTCCTCCTCCGAACTTGAATCATTGATCCTCATCAAATGAGCATCCTCCTCCTCATCCGTAGTTCGACCACAAGGACATAGATCCCCATAGGTCTTTGGGTCAGCAATGAGGTGTGAGACATAGCTCTCTCCGTCGGAATCCTAAGATGACATCTTGCTCCCAATCTGCTACAAAAACAGCTCGAAACAAAAACAGAGGATAATTGCATGATATGGTGGTCAAAACCTTCGAGAGATTATATAAAGAATTTTTACCGACCGAAAGAAGTATCGTGCAAGAAAACGGAGTCCGGAGAGCACACGAGGTGCCCATGAGGTAGGGGGCGCGCCCAGGGGGGTAGGGCGCGCCCTCCACCCTCGTGGAGGCCTCGTGACCTTCCGGGCTGCTTCTTATTTTCCTAATTTCTTAAATATTCCAAAACGGAGAAAAATTGCCATTAGAACTGTTTTGGAGTCAGTTTACTTACCGTACCACATACCTATTCCTTTTCGGAGTCTGAAACGTTCTGGAAAGTGTCTCTTATGTATTCCTCCGGGGTTACGATTTTGATAACATTAGTTTCAACATTTATAGGATTACCTGAGATATAATGTTTGATTCTTTGACCGTTCACCACCTTCGGATTTGTGCCTTCGAAGTTGTTGATTTTTATGGCTCCGGAACGATAGACCTCCTCGATAACTTAAGGACCTTCCCATTTAGAGAGAAGTTTTCTTGCAAAAAATCTTAAACCAGAGTTGAATAGCAACACATAATTACCTACATTAAACTCACGCTTTTGTATCCTTTTGTCATTCCATCTTTTAACTTTTTCTTTAAATAGTTTGGCATTCTCATAGGCTTGGGTTCTCCATTCATCAAGTGAGCTTATGTCAAATAGCCTCTTCTCACCGGCAAGTTTGAAATCATAGTTGAGCTCTTTAATGGCCCAATATGCCTTATGTTCTAATTCGAGAGGTAAGTGACATGCTTTTCCATAAACCATTTTATACGGAGACATACCCATAGGATTTTTATATGCAGTTCTATAGGCCCATAATGCATCATCAAGTTTCTTGGACCAATTCTTTCTAGATCTATTAACAGTCTTTTGCAAAATTAATTTGAGCTCTCTGTTACTCAATTCTACTTGACCACTAGACTGTGGGTGATAAGGAGATGCAATTCTATGATTAACATCACACTTGGCAAGCATTTTATGAAAGGCACCTTGAATAAAATGTGAACCACCATCAGTCATTAAATATCTAGGGACTTCAAACCTCGGAAAAATAACTTCTTTAAGCATCTTAATAGAGGTGTTATGATCAGCACTACTAGTTGGAATAGCTTCTACCCACTTAGTAACGTAATCAACAACAACTAAAATATGTGTATACCCATTAGAGGAAGGAAAAGGTCCCATATAATCGAAGACCCAAACATCAAATGGTTCAATAACAAGTGAATAATTCATAGGCATTTCTTGACGTCTACTAATGTTACCAATTCTTTGGCATTCATCACAAGATAAGACAAACTTACGAGCATCCTTGAAGAGAGTAGGCCAATAAAAACCGGATTGCAATACCTTATGTGCAGTTCTATCTCCAGCGTGGTGTCCTCCATAAGCCTCGGAGTGACACTTGCATAGGATCTGTTCCTGTTCATGCTTAGGTACACAACGTCTAATAACACCATCTACTCCTTCTTTATAAAGATGTGGGTCATCCCAGAAGTAATGTCTTACATCATAGAAAAACTTTTTCTTTTGCTGGTATGTGAAACTAGGTGGGATAAATTTAGCAACAATGTAATTAGCATAATCAGCATACCATGGAGCAGTACGAGAAGTATTTATGACAGATAATTGTTCATCAGGAAAGCTATCATCAATAGGTAGTGGGTCATCAAGAACATTCTCTAACCTAGACAAGTTGTCTGCAACGGGGTTCTCAGCTCCCTTTCTATCAATAATATGCAAATCAAATTCTTGTAGCAAGAGAACCCATCTAATAAGTCTAGGTTGAGCATCTTTCTTTTCCATAAGGTATTTAATAGAAGCATGATCAGTGTGAATAGTTACTTTAGAATCAACAATATAAGGTCTGAACTTATCACAAGCAAATACAACTGCTAAGAATTCTTTTTTAGTAGTAGCATAATTTCTCTGAGCACTGTCTAGAGTTTTACTAGAATATTGAATAACATTTAATTTCTTATCAACTCTTTCCCCTAGAACAGCACCTACAGCATAATCACTAGCATTGCACATAATTTCAAAGGGTAAATTCCAATCAGGAGGCTGAACAATAGGTGCAGAAATCAATGCTTTCTTATGTATTTCAAATGCTTCTACACAATCATCATCAAAGACAAAAGGTATATCTTTTTGTAATAGATTGGTCAGAGGCCGAGAAATTTTTGAGAAGTCCTTAATGAACCTCCTATAAAAACCGACATGACCAAGGAAACTTCTTATACCTTTGATGTCCTTGGGACACAACATCTTTTCAATAGCATCAACTTTAGCTTTATCAACTTCAATACCTCTTTCAGAAATTTTATGCCCCAAGACAATTCCTTCCTTAACCATAAAGTGGCACTTCTCCCAATTCAAGACAAGGTTAGTTTCTTCACATCTCTGCAAAACTCGATCAAGGTTGCTCAAGCAATCATCAAAAGAGGATCCATAAACGGAGAAATCGTCCATGAAAACCTCACAAATCTTTTCACAAAAATTAGAGAATATAGCCATCATGCATCTTTGAAAGGTAGCAGGTGCATTACATAAACCAAAAGGCATACGTCTATAAGCAAAAGTACCGAAAGGGCAAGTAAAGGTGGTCTTTGCTTGATTGTCAACTGAGACAGGTATTTGAGAGAAACCAGAATAACCATCTAGAAAGCGAAAATGTGTATGTTTGGATAATCTTTCTAGCATTTGATCAATGAAAGGCAAAGGGTAATGATCTTTTTTAGTAGCTTTATTTAATTTGCGGAAATCAATTACCATCCTATAACCTGTAATAATTCTTTGCGGAATCGATTCATCTTTATCATTAGGAACGATAGTAATACCTCCCTTCTTAGGGACACAATGGACATGACTTACCCACTGACTATCAGCAACGGGATAAATTATACCTGCCTCAAGGAGCTTTAGTATTTCCTTTCTTACCACTTCTTTCATCTTAGGATTTAACCGTAGTTGATGATCAATAACTGGTTTGGCATCTTTCTCCAAATTTATCTTGTGTTGACATAGAGTGGGACTAATGCCCTTAAGATCATCAAGAGTATATCCAGTAGCAGCACGGTGCTTCTTCAGAGTTTTCAAATTTTTTTCTTCTTCATGCTCTGAAAGGTTAGCACTAATAATAACAGGATATATCTTCTTTTCATCAGGATAAGCTTATTTAAGAGTATCAGGTAATGGTTTAAGCTCAAACACGGGATCACCCTTGGGTGGAGGAGGATCCCGTAGGATTTCAACAGGCAAGTTGTGTTTCAGAATAGGTCCCTGTTTAAAGAATACTTCATCTATTTCCCTTCTTTCATCATAAACATATCATTTTCATGGTCTAGAAAATATTGTTCTAAAGGATCATTAGGAGGCACAACAATAGAAGCAAGACCAATAATTTCATCCTTACTAGGCAATTCCTCATCACGGGGTTGTCTACGAAATTTAGAAAAATTAAACTCATGAGACATATCATCCAAACCAATAGTAACAACATCCTTTTCGCAGTCTATCTTAGCGTTGACAGTATTCAAGAAAGGTCTACCAAATATAATGGGACAAAAGCTATCTTGTGGGGAACCAAGAACAATAAAATCAGCAGGATATTTAACTTTCCCACACAAGACTTCAACATCTCTAACAATCCCGATCGGTGATATAGTATCTCTATTGGCAAGCTTAATGCTGACATCAATTTCTTCTAACTCAGCGGGTGCAATATCATGCATAATTTCTTTGTATAAAGAAATAGGTATTGCACTAGCACTAGCACCCATATCAAATAGCCATGATAACAATGATCTCCTATTTTAACAGAAATAACAGGCATGCCTACCACAGGTCTATGTTTATCTTTAGCACCCGGTTTAGCAATTCTAGCAGTCTCATCACAGAAGTAAATAACATGCCCATCAATATTTTTTTGACTATATACTGCAAGGCAACAGCCTCACAGTCCTTTATTAATAAAGAAAAGGAAAGTTACAAGTTTATAAGTTTACAAGGAAAGATATGAGATACTTACAAAAAAAGTCTATGAAAGGTTAGCTATCCAAGATAGTAAGCTATCTTTATATTTACAGCTAATTCTATGAGACAGAAGAGAAATGTCATGGATAAAGTTCCTCCTCCAAGCTCTAAAAGAAGGTTGCTCATTTCTGAAGATCTTCCCATTCCTTTGTGTCCAAATATTCCAAGTAGCAGTGAAGACAACCTCTGTGAAAAAAGGATGACCGAAATCCCTCCTAACTGATTGAGCCATCTCATATGTGGTTTGGTTCGGTTGAACAGACCAAGATATCCCAAGGTAGTTCCAAACCCTTGACTAAAGTTGCAAGCAAAGAAAAGATGAGCCCGATCCTCACATTGTGCAAAGTTGCATAGCACACATGTGGCATCCTGCATGATCCAATGTCGGCGTTGCATCATATCCCTAGTGTTCAAATGATCCATTAAGAGAATCCAGCCAAACACCTTGAACTTGAGCGTGCATGCACACTTCCAAATCCATTTGAAGGTGGGGTCAACCACTAGGTGGGAGAAGCATGAGTCATAGTACATCTTTGACATAAAAGCCCCAGACTTCGAAGGCCATTTCCAAATGTCATTGCTCTCCCCATCCAGGTTGATCAAAGGCAGCAGGGCCTGGAGCTGTGAGAATTCAGCATAAGCCTCCTGTGACAGAGGCAGATGGAAGTGATCCAAGGCATCAGGCAGCTCCATAAACTCCTTGACAGTGGTTGCATCTGCAACTACAAATGAATGTAGCCTTGGGAAGCACTCATGTAATAGGACAACACAATTTCCCAGCTGCCAACGATCGAGCCAAAATAGCACTGTGTCGCCAACATGAACTTGTGGAACAGCGAGCTTGCAGAAATTGGTGTATAAACGCATGACGTCACGCCACCAAAAGGAGCCACAGGTCTGGGTGCTTTGAGGCGGCGACGATGCGTAATAAGTGTCCCAAATTAAAGTGACCCAAGGCACGTAAACCTTATTAAAGAACTTGAAGAGATGCTTTAGTAACAATGCCTCATTTTGAATGCCCAAATTAAGGACACCCGAACCACCGTATTTCTCAGGGCAGCAGACCATATCCCAAGCAGCCAATGATTGGCGTGGATTATCCGTGTTGCCTCTCCACAGACATTGTCTCATGATTCACTCTAATTGCTGCAAAATGCCCTTGGGAAGAGATAAGGTACACAAGAAATATATTGGCATGGAGCACAACACCGACTATAGAAGTTGCAGCCGGCTTCCTTGATTTAGCAAGCATGAGGAGGCAGATAAACATCGCTCGACGCGATCGACCAGAGGCAGCAGATCATAGATTGTAGCTCTATAAGTTCCCATTGGCAATCCTAGATACGTGAATGGCATGGACCCAACATCGCATCCGAGCAAGGAAGCCACCCTAGCACCTTCCTCGTCACTCATATCGATTGGAATGAGTGAGGATTTACTAAAGTTGACACGTAATCCTGTTGACGCGGCAAAAGTGTCAAGCATCTCCTTGAAAGCAATAAGCTGATCATCGATCGCAGGCAGGACAATTAAGGTGTCGTCGGCATATTGTACAATCGGGTAGTCGCTGGAGCTGGTTGGGATTAGCAGATTTTAAATTCCTGGAACACATCTCGTTGACGACAGATTGTAATAAATCAACCGCGATCACAAACAGCAACGGTGATAGGGGATCCCCTTGACGCACGCCCGTTCTGCAAACAAGATGATTGCCCGGCACACCATTGAGAAGCACAGAAGAAGATCCCGTAGACAATATGCTATTAATCCATCCAGTCCAACGGGAGTCAAAACCATTGCATTGCAATATTATCAGCCAAGAGATCTTTAACCATAGCAATATTAGGTTCAACTTTAACTTGCTCAGGAGGTTTGTGTGTCCTAATATTACTTTTGTTGACTACAGTTGAAGCTTTAGCATGATCCTTCACTCTAACAGGGAAAGGTGGTTTCTCAGCATAAGCAGTAGGAACAATAGGATCATTATAAGTGATAGTCCTTTCTTCAACTTTAATAGGTTCAACTACTTTTACTTCTATGGGAGGATGATATTTAAACCACTTCTCCTTAGGGAGATCAACATGAGCAGCAAAAGATTCACAAAAAGAAGCTACTATCTCAGAGTCAAGTCCATATTTAGTGCTAAATTTATGGAAAACATCGGTATCCATAAAAGATTTAACACAATCAAACTTAGGTGTTATACCTGACTCCTTACCTTCGTCGAGATCCCAATCTTCAGAGTTGCGTTTAATTCTTTCCAATAAATCCCATCTGAATTCAATAGTCTTCATCATAAAAGAACCAGTACAAGAAGTATCGAGCATGGAGCGATTGTTGTCAGAAAGCCGAGCATAAAATTTTTGAATAATCATTTCTCTTGAGAGCTCATGATTGGGGCATGAATATAACATTGACTTAAGCCTCCCCAAGCTTGAGCGATGCTTTCTCCTTTGCAAGGCCAAAAATTATATATATAATTACGATCACGATGAACAAGATGCATAGGATAAAACTTCTGATGAAATTCCAATTTCAATCATTTGTAGTTCCATTATCCCATATCATCACATAGCCTATACCATGTCAATGCATCTCCCTTCAAAGATAAAGGGAAGACCTTCTTCTTGATAACATCATCGGGCATACCTGCAAGCTTAAATAATCCACAAACTTCATCCACATAGATTAAGTGTAAATCGGGATGCAATGTTCCATCTCCTGCAAAAGGATTAGCTAGCAGTTTCTCTATCAAACCCTAAGGAATTTCAAAGTAAACATTTTCAGTAGGTTCAGTAGGTTGAGGAGAAACTCTTTGCTCTACTGGTCGGGGTGAAGATACCCCTGTTGGGGATCGTAGCAGAAATTTAAAATTTTCTACGCATCACCAAGACCAATCTATGGAGTCATCTAGCAACGAGAGAGAGGAGTGCATCTACATACCCTTGTAGATCGCGAGCGGAAGCGTTCAAGAGAACGGGGTTGATGGAGTCGTACTCGTCGTGATCCAAATCACCGATGACCGAGCGCCGAACGGACGGCACCTCCGCGTTCAACACACGTACGGAGCAGCGGCGTCTCCTCCTTCTTGATCCAGCAAGGGGGAAGGAGAGGTTGATGGAGATCCAGCAGCATGACGGCGTGGTGGTGGAAGTAGCGGGGATCTCGGCAGGGCTTCGCCAAGCTCAGCGAGAGGGAGAGGTGTCACGGGAGGGAGAGGGAGGCGCCAGGGGCTGTGGTGCGGCTGCCCTCCCTCCCCTCCACTATATATAGGGGCCCTGGGGGGGCGCCAGCCCTAGGAGATCTAATCTCCAGGGGGGGGGCGGCGGCCAAGGGGGTGGCTTCCCCCCAAGCCAAGTGGGGGGCGCCCCCACCCCTAGGGTTTCCAACCCTAGGCGCAGGGGAGGCCCAAGGGGGGGGGGCGCACCAGCCCACCAGGGGCTGGTTCCCCTCCCACTTCAGCCCATGGGGTCCTTCGGGATAGGTGGCCCCACCCGGTGGACCCCCGGGACCCTTCCGGTGGTCCCGGTACAATACCGGTGACCCCCGAAACTTTCCCGGTGGCCGAAACTGGACTTCCTATATATAATTCTTCACCTCCGGACCATTCCGGAACTCCTCGTGACGTCCGGGATCTCATCCGGGACTCCGAACACCTTTCAGATTTCCGCATACTAATATCTCTACAACCCTAGCGTCACCGAACCTTAAGTGTGTAGACCCTACGGGTTCGGGAGACATGCATACATGACCGAGACGACTCTCCGGTCAATAACCAACAGCGGGATCTGGATACCCATGGTGGCTCCCACATGTTCCATGATGATCTCATCGGATGAATCACGATGTCGAGGATTCAATCAATCCCGTATACAATTCCCTTTGTCAATCGGTACGTTACTTGCCCGAGATTCGATCGTCGGTATCCCAATACCTAGTTCAATCTCTATACCGGCAAGTCACTTTACTCGTACCGTAATGCATGATCCCGTGACCAACCACTTGGTCACTTTGAGCTCATTATGATGATGCATTACCGAGTGGGCCCAAAGATACCTCTCCGTCATACGGAGTGACAAATCCCAGTCTCGATCCGTGTCAACCCAACAGACACTTTCAGAGATACCTGTAGTGTACCTTTATAGTCACCCAGTTACGTTGTGACGTTTGGTACACCCAAAGCACTCCTACGGCATCCGGGAGTTACACGACCTCATGGTCTAAGGAAATGATACTTGACATTGGAAAAGCTCTAGCAAACGAACTACACGATCTTTTGTGCTATGCTTAGGATTGGGTCTTGTCCATCACATCATTCTCCTAATGATGTGATCCCGTTATCAATGACATCCAATGTCCATAGTCAGGAAACCATGACTATCTGTTGATCAACGAGATAGTCAACTAGAGGCTCACTAGGGACATGTTGTGGTCTATGTATTCACACATGTATTACGATTTCCGGATAACACAATTATAGCATGAACAATAGACAATTATCATGAACAAAGAAATATAATAATAACCATTTTATTATTGCCTCTAGGGCATATTTCCAACAGTCTCCCACTTGCACTAGAGTCAATAATCTAGTTACATTGTGATGAATCGAACACCCATAGAGTTCTGGTGTTGATCATGTTTTGCTCTAGGGAGAGGTTTAGTCAACGGATCTACTACATTCAGGTCCGTATGTACTTTACAAATATCTATGTCTCCATTTTGAACATTTTCACGAATGGAGTTGAAGCGACGCTTGATATGCCTGGTCTTCTTGTGAAACCTGGGCTCCTTGGCAAGGGCAATAGCTCCAGTGTTGTCACAGAAGAGAGGCATCGGGCCCGACGCATTGGGAATCACCCCTAGGTCGGTAATGAACTCCTTCATCCAGATTGCTTCTTGTGCTGCCTCTGAGGCCGCCATGTACTTCGCTTCACATGTAGATCCCGCCACAACGCTTTTCTGGCAACTGCACCAGCTTACTGCCCCGCCATTCATAATATACACGTATCTGGTTTGTGACTTAGAGTCATCCAGATCTGTGTCGAAGCTAGCATCGACGTAACCCTTTACGACGAGCTCTTCGTCACCTCCATATACGAGAAACATATCCTTAGTCCTTTTCAGGTACTTCAGGATGTTCTTGACCGCTGTCCAGTGTTCCATGCCGGTATTACTTTGGTACCTTCCAACCAAACTTACGGCAAGGGTTACATCAGGTCTGGTCCACAGCATGGCATACATAATAGACCCTATGGCCGAGGCATAGGGGACGACACTCATCTTTTCTCTATCTTCTGCCGTGGTCAGGCATTGAGCCGTGCTCAATTGCACACCTTGCAATACAGGCAAGAACCCCTTCTTGGACTGATCCATATTGAACTTCTTCAATATCTTGTCAAGGTACGTACTTTGTGAAAGACCAATGAGGCGTCTTGATCTATCTCTATAGATCTGGATGCCTAATATATAAGCAGCTTCTCCAAGGTCCTTCATTGAAAAACACTTATTCAAGTAGGCCTTTATACTTTGCAAGAATTCTATATGATTTCCCATCAATAGTATGTCATCCACATATAATATGAGAAATGCTACAGAGCTCCCACTCACTTTCTTGTAAACACAGGCTTCTCCATAAGTCTGTGTAAACCCAAACGCTTTGATCATCTCATCAAATCGAATGTTCCAACTCCGAGATCCTTGCACCAGCCCATAGATGGAGCGCTGGAGCTTGCATACCTTGTTAGCATTCTTAGGATCGACAAAACCTTCCGGCTGCATCATATACAATTCTTCCTTAAGAAAGCCGTTAAGGAATGTCGTTTTGACGTCCATTTGCCATATCTCATAATCATAGAATGCGGCAATTGCTAACATGATTCGGACGGACTTCAGCTTCGCTACGGGTGAGAATGTCTCATCGTAGTCAACCCCTTGAACTTGTCGATAACCCTTAGCGACAAGTCGAGCCTTATAGATGGTCACATTACCATCCGCGTCTGTCTTCTTCTTAAAGATCCATTTATTTTTTATGGCTCACCGATCATCGGGCAAGTCAGTCAAAGTCCATACTTTGTTTTCATACATGGATCCTATCTCGGATTTCATGGCTTCTAGCCATTTGTCGGAATCTGGGCCCGCCATTGCTTCTTCATAGTTCGAAGGTTCACCGTTGTCCAACAACATGATTTCCAAGACAGGGTTGCCGTACCACTCTGGCGCGGAACGTGTCCTTGTGGACCTACGAAGTTCAGTAGGAGCTTGATCCGAAGTACCTTGATCATCATCATCATTAACTTCCTCTCTAGTCGGTGCATGCACCACAGGAACATTTTCCTGAGCTGCGCTACTATCCGGTTCAAGAGGTAGTACTTCATCAAGTTCCACTTTCCTCCCACTTACTTCTTTCGAGAGAAAATCTTTCTCCAGAAAGGACCCGTTCTTGGCAACAAAGATCTTGCCTTCGGATCTGAGGTAGAAGGTATACCCAATGGTTTCCTTAGGGTATCCTATGAAGACGCATTTTTCCGACTTGGGTTCGAGCTTTTCAGGTTGAAGTTTTGTAACACCCACGATGCGGCTATATCTCCCACGTGTCGAGGCACGACTTAGAGGCATAACCGCATAGTGGTTTTGTCGCAAGAAGGGTCATCTTCACACAATCCCATGTAATGAACAAGAATGGGATAAAGAGTTGGCTTACAATCGCCACTTCACACAATACATAAATATAATTCATACATCATCCAAAATACAAACATATAGACCGACTACGGTCAAGATCCAGATGAAAATAAGATAACCCCAAATGCTAGATCCCCGATCGTCCCAACTGGGCTCCACTACCGATCATCAGGAAAAGACACATAGTAACGACCACGTTCCTCGTCGAACTCCCACTTGAGATCGACCCCATCATCTGCACTGGCATCGTTGGCACCTGCAACTGTTTTGGTAGAATCTGTGAGTCACGAGGACTCAGCAATCTCACACCCGCGAGATCAAGACTATTTAAGCTTATAGGAAAGGATGGTGTAATGAGGTGGAGCTGCAGCGGCAATAAGCATATATGGTGGCTAACATACGCAAAAGAGAGCGAGAAGAGAAGCAACGGAGCGGTCGTCTTCTAGAAATGACCAAGAAGTGATCCTGAACTCCTACTTACGTCAATCATAACTCAAACTGTCATGGAACTGTCACGGCAGATGTCCTCGAGCTAGGACTTAGTCGTGGAGCCATCGCAGCTAGGAAGCTTGAAGGGGTTAATGCGGGACAAGGAACACGAGGGTTTATACTGGTTCGGCCCCTTACGGTGAAGGTAAAAGCCTACGTCCAGTTTGAGGTGGTATTGATTAGGGTTACGATCACCAGGGAGCTAAACTGCTATGCCCGGCTCTCGATGAGATTGTTCTTGTCCCTAAACCGCTGCCGGGTCGTCCCCTTATATAGGGAGGCTGACGCCCAGCAGCTCTCAGAGTCCCGGCCGGCTCATAAGAGTGTCCGGCTCGGACTCTCAACTATTCTTGCCTTACACTACAAGTTCTACCATAATAATGATTGTAACTACGGGCCTTAAGCCACATCCGGGTCTTAAGCCCATCTTTGGCCCACCGTCTTCAAGATGGGCGCCGGGCTTCTGGTAATGACCATATGAGTAACCCGGCCCCTCCTGGCGGGTGACTCTAAGGTCTATATCCTCAACATTAGGCCCCAGATTGATTTGAGCCGGCTCATGTCAATCTTCAATTCTTTCGACAGAAAAAATCTCCGGCTTACCATTTGTGTGAAGGCCATAACCCGGCGTGACGTCATCCTCTGGACTCCGGATAATCCGCCGTGACGTCATCTTCCATTAAGCCCGTTGTTTACTCCGCCAGATCCGCAACGGATCTTTGCATTTACTGTCATCCCGAAAATCGAGGCGTTTCGTGAGGAGATAACCACGCCGTGGACTCCTTGATCCTCGCGCCCACTCATGAGCTTGCCTTATAAATAGGCCGGCCCGACGGGCCTCCAGCCACCTCTCTCTCCTTCGTCTTCTTCCTCGTGCCATTGCTCCCCTGCCCGAGGTCTGCTGCTGTCGCTGCCGCGGGTCTCCTCGTCGTCATCAACTCAGGCCGCTGCATCACCCTGATCTGACCAGAGATACGCGACGACTTCCGCGACTCACCAGCCTCTGTAAGCTTCTTCTGCCCTGCTAGAACAGATCTGCGGTAGGGTTCGAGTAGTTCATCCATGTTCTTCGCCATCGCCCGCAAGTTCTTCAGTAGTTTCATTTTTACTGCTCCTTTTTGATCTTAACCCGTATGGAACCACTACGGTAGATGTTTTAGCACCTATTTCAAACACAAGTAGACTTCTTTTCACTGCATAAAGACCTCATTCGAGCTCAAGAACTCCCCTGCGTCTGTATTTTAGGTCTAGAAAATTTTCTTTTACCCGACCATTTTGATCCAAATTTTTTACTGCGATGTGTGAAACCTGTTTTACCACACTTAGTAAAAAACTACAATCATTGAATCTCGGCGGTTTACAGTTCCGGTTTAAAGAAACCACGCACCGTAGAACCTTCCGGCTTAAAGAAAATCATGCGCCACAAAAATTTCCGGCTTAGCTGTGATAAAGCCTGTAGACAATCAAATTGCTCTCAATCCCTCGGCGGCTTAAATAGCCCGATGCACTTAAATGTATACCATTAGTCCCCTTGTAAGCCGCCACCTTGATATTGAACTGTAGATTGCTTCCGGCTCATAAGTAACCCGGACGTTTTTCCTTTTATCATAGACTGCCGACTTTCACCATGCCTCCCAAAGCTCCCAAAGCCTCCATTACTTGCAACTGGATGAGGTCCAATGTCACCAACGAGACCCTAGCGGATTTTGTTAAGTCTAGATATCTGCCCAAGAAGGACATCATGTCCTACCGTGCCCCTGACCCGTCAAAAGAGAGACCACAGCCCAAGGACGGGGAGGTAGTGATTTTTGCGGATCATATGAGCCGGGGCTTCGCACCGCCCGGCTCAAAGTTTTTTACAGATGTTCTAAACTTCTTCGATTTGCGGCCTCAAGATATAGGACCCAACTCAGTGTCTAACATCTGCAATTTCCAAGTCTTCTGCGAGGTTTACCTTGGAGAAGAACCTAGTCTGCTGCTCTTCAGAGAGCTTTTTTAATTGAACCGTCAGAATGAGTGCGCCAATGGGCCATGTCTGGAATTAGGTGGCATCTCCATCCAGCGGCGTAGGGACTGCCTTTTCCCTTACGCAGAGCCGCCCAGACACCCCAAGGACTGGAACCTGACGTGGTTTTACTGCCAAGACACGTCGCCGGCTGACGAGAGTCCATTGCCCGGCTTTCGCCCCTCGCGTCTGGAGCCGACTCACCCACTGTCAGACAAGCTGACCCAAGCGGAGCGCCAACCTCTGTTCCCCACCATCAACAAGATCAAGGCTCTCCTAGGCAATGGTCTGAATGGAATCGATCTGGTCCGGGTCTGGATATCATGGCGGGTGATCCCATTGAGCCGCCGCCCCGGCTTAATGTGCGAGTACACAGGACGAAAGGACGACCCTCAGAGACACAACCGCAACGATCTTCCTGAAGACGTTGCAGAGGAGATGACCAAGGCTCTCTTGAATGAGAGCCTGGTAGACTGCGGAAGGACCGGGTTAGCCCCCTTCTGCAAGACCAACCCAGCCCCAGCGGTAAGCCGCTGATCTAAACATCTTATCTGTACATGACTTTCATCTGAATTGTTTTAAGAAAACCTCATTGCATTTTTCAGGCTGATGATAAGTTCTGGCGGGTCAAATACGACCATGAGGCGGCCAAGAAGGCCAGGAAGGCGAAGAAAGCCGCCCCTCGCAAGAAAGGAAGCAGGCCTACTGCTTCAGAGCTGATGCAATTAAGCGACAGCTCCGAGTCAGAGGTAACCCCTGAGCCTTTAGGTCCTTACTGTATTTGTTGTTTGTTGCTGTCCGCCTTATCAATACTTGCTCATTGATAGGATGACACCGGCGCAAGTAACCCGGTGGTTGAAGAGGTAATGTCACTTTCCTCCAACTCGGAGCCCTTGCCAAAGCCGAAAGTCCGAAGGGTAACCCGGAAAGTAAGCTTTTCACATCCTTTAGCTTACCAAGATCCTCAATTTATTTTGAAGCGACAGGTTCATGAGAGCCGGCGTCACACCCGGACCAGCAAGGACACCGATCTCTCCTCCGGGTTACCTGACGCATCAAGGAAGCACCCAACTGAGGTTATTTCCCCCTTGTACCCTTTTCATCCGTTGGCGGGTGTTATACGTCAGCCACTCAATTCTTCTGACTCAAATTATCAGGAGACCTCCCCTCTTCGGGCGACTCTATGCAGTCGAGTCTTCCGGCTTTCAAGACCGCGCCCGGGTAATGACAACCATCTCATATTATACTTGTCTGTACTTACGCTTTTTGTGCTTAACGTTTCTGTCCTTTCAGTGCCCAGGCAAAGCTCACTAAAAGAGCGAAGAAGACCAAGTCAGGCGGCGTGCCGGATTTACCTGAACCGGAGGTGACGCCTCAAGAACCGCCAGCCGCCTCCGCCCCCGAAGCCACCATTCCAACCGACAAGGCACCTGAGGCCGCTGCCCCAACTACCAAGGCAACTACAGAAGCTTCTGTTAACCCGGAGGCCTCCAGCTCAGCTCCACCAGTAGACGACCCGGACGTGGTAATCACCCGGACGGAGTTCGTTGAGCCGGGGAGACCTACCATGCTGGCCAAGTGCTCCGCTAAGGGGGAGTTGCTGCAGCCCCACCGGGTGAACCTGGACCTCTCCGACTACACCAACCTGAGCATTGGAGAGCTCGTCTCTGGCTACATCAGCCAAGTGCACAAGAGCCGGGACGCAGAGGTCGCCATGGTGAACCAGATCCAGCAAAAATCTGAGGTATCATTCTGTTGTCCTCTTACTTACTGCATAGTTACCTTTACCATGCTAGCCCCCAAGTCAACGACTTATGATTGAATATGTTGTAGACTTAGGTTCCGGCTTACTCCATTGAGCCGGCAGTTTGTAGATAGATACGTTCAATATGCATTAGCCCCCAAGTGCCAAGTGTCTTTGCTTGGAAAACGCTTGGGACTTGTATAGTAACTGTTCATGCCATAACCCGGAAACTTATACAGGCTGCTGGCAAGAAGCTTGAGGCTGACCTTGCTGATGTCAAGAGCCGGCTGAAGATGCAAGAGATGGAGACCCGGAAGGCAAACGCCAAGTTCGTGTCCAGCATCGCCGCGCAAGAGAAGCTGAAGACAGAATTCGACGCTGAGCGGAAGGCATGGGACGAAGAAAAGGCCGCATTGGTGACCCGGGCTGAACAGGCGGAGAAGACTCTCTCCGAGAAGACCACCGAGCTCTCCGGCCTAAAGCGCCAGGTTTCCCAGATGGTGGCCGCCATCTTCGGTAAGTCGCCTCACCGGCTTTCATCAAGTTTAAAATGTTTATATCTCATAATTCATCCTTGTCGCCGGCTTATCTGATTCTGTTAAACAGGTCCCAGAAGTGCCAACCTCAACCAGAGCGTGGTCACCAAGCTGAAGGCCGTGTATACCCTGGTGGAGCAGCTCTACACCGGGTCACAGCGTGCCTTAGCTGTGGTGGCCTTATCCAACGAGGTGCCGACTCACTTGGCAGAAGTCCTTCGCCGGCTCGCTGTACTGCCTCAACGGATTCAAGAGCTGCGACGGGCCTCTGCAAGAGCCGGAGCAATCGCCGCGCTGAGCCTGGCCAAGGCATTCCTGCCGGAATTAGACCCGGCGGACATCGCCCTTGGCTATCCAAGCCTGAAGGAAGACGGCTCAGCTTTCGATCAGAAGGACTTCGCAGCTTGCGTGAAGGCTGTACGCCCGGTGGCCACCCTTATCGGGAACGACACAGATCTGACCAAGTACCAGCCGGGTTACAATGCGGAGAATCAGAGGATTCCAACCCCTCGCTATGAAGCCCTCAACTTGATCCCGCCGGCTCGTCAGCACACTTTCGCCCCGGAGATTGACCCGGCCGGGTTAATTGACGAGGAAGCCCAATTCGAAGCTCTCAGCGGCATCGACTGGAAGTCATCAACCTTCCAGGTCTTGGGATCAGCCGGAGGAGAAGATAGGAACGAGCCGGAGACTTCAACTCAGCAAGCATCATAACTCGGCTGGCGGTTTACCAAACAATGCTCTACCCTTTTAGACTTGATGAGTTTTGTAATAGAGTAGATGCAACAGTTTATCTCTGCCGTGCCATCGTGCACGTATTGAATGCTAAAGTCTTTTGAAGTTGTCTCTTTGATGTTTCTCCGGGTCATAATCAATCCTTTGTTTTTCTTAACCTCGAAAGAGGTGCCCTTAATTATCCTGCATAGAAGGGCAAATCACAAGTCTCGAGGCGGCTTACCGCCCTGAGAATCAAAAAGTTTTAGACAACCCAGAATATGAATCAAAAAGAACTTGTCTTCAATGATATCCTGAATACAGCCGTAAAAACATACTTAACGGCCTGCAAGGATACTTCCGGTTTAGATAAGCCGGATAAGAGGGTTGGTACCGCAACTCCGGTTTACCTGTCTTATAACACCCATTGCGTTCAGCCATACTGTAAACCAAAGTTAAGCCGGCAAAATGAGACCTGGCCGTACATACTTGGAAATAACCAGACGGAACTTTGCTATAAGGCAGAGGAACTTAGGGGCTTCCGGTTCGAATACGACCAGAGACCCGGCCCAAAGGGGTTAAGCTAAGATTCGGATACGATCATATAGCCCCCAGTGGGTGTGGCGATGCCAATCAAGAGGGTACTGACAGCTATGTTCACTTTGGTTCGAATACGACCCATGTTTGAACAGGAAGCCCCCAAGTGATTTTAAGAATTGTTTAACGACGCTGATTCGAATAAGATCCACGTCGGTTCCCAAAGGGGTTAAACTATGATTCAAATATGATCAAAGAAAACCTCCCAATGAGCTCGGCACTTTGCCAATCAAATGGGTATCGACAACTATGTTCTCTTTGGTTCGAATACGACCCATGTTTGAACAGGAAGCCCCCAAGTGACCTTATTACCTTCGGCTAGATTCGAATACGATCATAAGCCGGAACCTCCTTCAAGTTATCACGTTAATCTTGCAATGGAAACAACACATGCGCATTTGGAGGATAAAAAAGGACAAAGGTCCTGCTTTATTGCTTATCATAATATATACATGGCTGAAAGAAATATGTACATTATGAGAGCCGGTGGCTCAAGTGTAGTAAGGCCGAAGCTGAGCTATGTTCCACGGCCGACGGGTCTCTTCCTCCGACTTACGTGAATCTTTGTGTTCCCGAATGTCAATGAGGTAATATGACCCGTTGCGCAAGTTCTTGCTGACCACAAAGGGCCCTTCCCAAGGCGGGGATAACTTGTGTGCATCTGTTTGATCCTGGATGAGCCGGAGCACGAGATCGCCTTCCTGGAAGACCCGGGATTTAACCCGGCGGCTATGATAACGGCGCAGGTCTTGTTGGTAAATCGCTGAACGGGCTGCTGCCACATCACGCTATTCGTCCAACAAATCAAGAGCATCTTGGCGCGCCTGTTCATTATCTGCCTCAACATAAGCCGCCACTCAAGGTGAGTCATGACGGATGTCACTGGGGAGGACTGCTTCTGCCCCGTAAACCATGAAGAAAGGCGTGAAGCCTGTAGATCTGTTAGGAGTAGTGTTGATGCTCCATAACCCGGAGGGCAACTCCTCCACTCAACAACCCGGCGTCCGTTGCAAAGGGACCAAAAGCTGGGGCTTGATGCCCTTCAGAATCTCCTGATTAGCTCTCTCAGCTTGACCATTGGATTGAGGATGAGCCACTGAGGAAACATCAAGCCGGATATGCTCTCGTTGACAAAACTCTTCCATGGCGCCTTTGGAGAGATTGGTGCCATTGTCAGTTATAATGCTGTGCGGAAAGCCAAAGCGGAAAATCACCTTTTTCATAAATTGAACCGCCATGGCTGCATCGCACTTGCTAACTGGCTCAGCTTCCACCCACTTTGTGAATTTGTCAACTGCCACCAAGAGGTGGGTCTTCTTATCTTTGGACCTCTTAACAGGCCCAACCATATCAAGCCCCCAGACCGCAAAGGGCCAAGTGATTGGGATCATCCTCAGCTCCTGAGCCGGCACGTGAGCCCGTCGTGAGAACCTCTGGCAACCATCACATTTACTGACCAAGTCCTCCGCATCAGCATGAGCCGTCAGCCAATAAAAACCATGGCGAAAAGCCTTGGCCACAAGAGACTTTGAACCGGCGTGATGGCCACAATCCCCTTCATGGATCTCACGCAAGATATCTTGAGCTTCCTCAGGGGAGACACAACGCTGAAACGCCCCTGTAACACTGCGATGATACAACTCGCCATCGATAACGATCATTGACTTAGCCCGCCGGGTTACTTGCCTGGCCAAAGTTTCATCCTCAGGCAACTCGCCCCGGGTCATGTAAGCCAGATATGGCATTGTCCAGTCTGGTATGATATGGAGAGCCGCCACCAGTCGTGCCTCCGGGTCAGGGACAGCCAAGTCTTCCTCTGTAGGCAACTTAACAGAAGGGCTATACAGGACGTCCAGGAAAGTGTTAGGCGGCACCGGTTTTCGCTGAGAGCCCAGCCGGCTTAAAGCATCCGTCGCCTTGTTCTTCCTGCGATCGATGTGTTCCACTTGGTAACCCTGAAAGTGCCCAGCAATGGCATCAACCTCGCGGCGATAAGTCGCCATGAGAGGGTCCTTGGAATCCCACTTTCCTGATACTTGTTGAGCCACCAAGTCTGAGTCGCCGAAGCACCTTACCCGGCTTAAGCTCATCTCTTTAGCCATCCGAAGACCATGGAGCAAGGCCTCGTACTCAGCCGCATTGTTAGTGCAAGGAAACATCAACTGTAGCACATAATGGAACTTGTCACCCTTAGGGGAAGCCAATACAACTCCAGCCCCCGAGCCCTCCAACTGCCTGGACCCATCGAAGTGAATAGTCCAATATGTGTTATCCGGCTTTTGCTCGGGCACTTGTGACTCTGTCCAATCATTTATGAAATCCACCAGGGCCTGAGATTTAACAGCAGTGCGTGGCACATATTTGAGACCATGAGGTCCGAGCTCGATAGCCCACTTAGCCACTCTCCCTGTGGCCTCTCTGTTTTGAATGATATCACCAAGAGGGGCAGAACTGACCACAGTGATGGGATGACCCTGAAAATAATGCTTAAGTTTCCGGCTCGCCATGAACACACCATAAACAAGCTTCTGCCAATGCGGATATCGCTGCTTGGACTCAATGAGTACTTCGCTGACATAATAAACCGGCCGCTGAACCGGATGCTCCTTACCCTCCTGCTTGCGCTCCACCACCATAGCCACACTGACGGCTCGTGTGTTTGCCGCCACATATAATAATAAGGGCTCCTTATCAACCGGAGCAGCAAGGACTGGAGGCTCTGCCAGCTGCTTCTTCAAATCCTCAAAGGCAGTATTAGCTGCATCATTCCAGACAAAGTTATCAGTTTTCTTCATCAACTGATATAAAGGCATGGCCTTCTCACCCAAACGGCTTATGAACCGGCTTAAAGCAGCGACGCGACCCGCCAAGCGCTGAACGTCATTTATACACGCCGGCTTAGCCAGGGAGGTGATGGCCTTGATCTTCTCCGGGTTAGCTTCAATGCCTCTGTCAGAAACCAAAAAACCCAAGAGTTTGCCTGCAGGAACACCAAAAACACACTTGGCCGGGTTAAGCATCATCTTGTAGACCCGGAGGTTATCAAAGGTCTCCCTTAAATCATCTATCAGGGTTTCCTCTTTTATGGACTTAACCACAATATCGCTGGTAAGTCGCCTGTGCACACTTGAGTCCAAAGGGAGTGATGAACGCCGTCTTCTCCTGGTCCTTAACTTCCATCTTAATCTGATGATATCTAGAATAACCATCCAAGAAACTTAAGTGTGCACATCCTGCCGTAGCATCAATGATTTGATCAATACGGGGGAGGGCAAAAGGATCAGCCGGACATGCCTTGTTTAAGTCCGTGTAGTCCACACACATCCGCCAGGTGCCGTTCTTCTTGAGTACGAGCACCGGGTTAGCCGACCACTCTGGGTGAAAGACTTCAACAATAAACCCAGCCGCCAAGAGCCGGGCCACATCTTCACCAATAGCTTTCCGCCTCTCTTCATTAAACCGCCGAAGGAACTGCCTGACTGGCTTAAATTTCGGATCAACATTGAGAGTGTGCTCAGCGAGTTCTCTAGGTACACCTGGCATGTCAGAAGGTTTCCATGCGAAGATGTCCCTATTCTCACGGATGAACTCGATGAGCGCGCCTTCCTATTTTGGATCCAGATTGGCACTGATGCTAAATTGCTGAGATGAGTCTCCTGGAATGAAATCAACAAGTTTAGTCTCATCAGCTGACTTAAATTTCATCGCCGGCTCATGCTCCGTAGTCGGCTTTTTCAGAGAGGTCATATCAGTTGGGTCAACATTGTCCTTGTAAAACTTCAACTCCTCTGTTGCACAAACAGATTCTGCATAAGCTGCATCGCCTTCCTCACACTCCAGGGCCACTTTCCGGCTGCCGTGAACCGTAATGGTCCCGTTGTGACCCGACATCTTGAGCTGTAAGTACACATAACACGGCCGAGCCATGAACTTGGCGTAAGCCGGCCGCCCAAATATAGCATGGTACGGGCTTCTTATCTTAACCACCTCAAAGGTCAATTTCTCCACCCTGTAGTTGTTCTCATCTCCAAAGGCTACTTCCAATTCGATCTTGCCGACTGGATAAGCCGACTTACCAGGTACCACACCATGGAAGATAGTGTTTGACTGGCTGAGGTTTTTATCAACCAACCCCATACGGCGAAAGGTCTCATAATAGAGGATGTTGATGTTGCTGCCTCCATCCATGAGCACCTTTGTGAACTTATATCCTCCCACTTGAGGAGCCACCACTAAGGCCAGGTGGCCCGGGTTATCCACCCGGGGAGGGTGATCCTCCCTACTCCACACTATAGGCTGCTCAGACCACCGCAAGTAGCATGGGACCGCCGGCTCAACAGCATTCACTACCCTCTTGTGAAGCTTCTGATCTCGCTTACACAGACTGGTGGTAAACACATGATACTGTCCACTGCTACATGAACTTAATATAGCAAAACAAGGCATGGAAGTATTCTACTAAATGCACATGACAAAAGTCCCTTACTAAACATAAGCCAAAAGGGACCAGAATATATGATGGAAAGCATGTGAACATAGCAAGTTTCGTTATCAGGTTACAGACTTGGCAGAAAACAGAGCATGGCAGAAACAATAATATGTAGGCCTCTTTGTGAGCTTGATGTACTCACTACAGAGCAATTCAAGACAAAAAAAGCATACCTACAGCAAGATGGCATGTTTATGAAGCTAACCATGGAAAGAGTATAAGCATAGCATGTTTGGATCAACTACAATAAGCTTGGCAAAATTGCATATCATGTTATGAATCTGCCAGAAATATTTTATAGCAAAAGGAGAGCAAGATTGACTCATGATATGGCACTCCATAATTGCAAACAAGGGCAGTAATGGATCAATTACAACTATAGCTCCAAAACATCCTTACTGAACATCTCCAAAATATGCATGGATCTCTCTGTAGCATCAAGTTTACATGGCAACAAAATAACAGCAGACAGACAGAGAAATCACCAAGTCCCTGAAATCAGAAACATTACGGGGCCTAGTTTGCATGCTTGTGCTAGTCACCACAGAGATCACAAAAATACATGGCATACACCCTTGGAAACATGTCATGGCATACAACAAAACACATGTAGAGCTCATGCCCATAAGATGCACAGATTAAATGATACAAAAATGACAAATCTCCATGTTCTGATAAGAACCAGAGGAATAAGGCAACTAGCCCTCTTGCAACAGAGATTTGGGCATCAAGATGACCTCTAAAGAACATGGTGCAATTGAACAAAATGAAGAGCATCACGAGACGAACAATTTGACATATTACACGCTCGAAACAGAGCTATGCACAGTGAGTTATGGAGTTATGAACATGGGCACATAATAAGAAAATGCAAAAAACAGAAGAAAAAAAAACAGGGCTCGGGAAGTCAACCTTGCTACAGTTCCAGATCCGATCGGATCGGGCCGACTCGGTGTTCGCCGGCGACGGGAGAGGAGAGGGAGGTGGTGGCCGGCCGGTGAGGATGGAGGGCGCGGCCGGAGAGGGGTCGGCGGGGCCGGGC